>NC_087067.1:8829484-9078933 GCF_963678635.1 Symsagittifera roscoffensis
GGCTTGCAATTTTAAGTGTCGCTTTGAAAATCTCCACAAACAAAAAAAAAAATTTCCGAGCATTTAATTACAGAAGGTTATTAGCAAAATGATTCAAAATAAATCTCATTTTTGAGTTTTTGGTGCTTAGAAATTAAGGGATGGTAGCCATCAAGATGATACAGATTCAGATAATCTTTATCACACACCCAGGTTTCAAAGCATTTAAGTACAGAAGGTTTTTCTCAAAGTGATTCAAAAAGTTCCTCATTCAAAGGTTTTTTGTTGTAACTGTTTAGTATCTATAACGAGTTGGTCATGATGGCATCTAATAGACCTTATATTTAAAAAACATATAAAATGTCATTTAAGTCGCCCATATGACGTTCTTCTACATTTTTCTCCAAATCAAACTAAAAAATCTTCAGTCAATTTGATTGAACTTATTTGTTAGCATTTTTTGTTACTGTTATTTTTTTGAAGGAGCGCTTCCGATTCATTTTCAGGATTCAATTTATTTGAAGCCTGATTATCAAAATTCAATGTTTCTGGCAATAATTTCCTCTCTGATCATCCCTCGAAATACCAGGAGTTGAATTGGTATTTGGTTGAGCACCTATATGGCGCTCAGTATTGAAAGTTTTATGACCGCTTGCGCTTGAGGATAGTTTTGAGTCCTTAGTCAATTTTGACTGATCTGTTTTTTGGCAGCAATAATAGCTAGTTCTTCTACTCCAGCAAGACTATTTACTTTTTGGGGAAAAAATGAGCCATTTGGTCGCTGGCAAAAAAACTTTAACTTGGCAATTATGAGTCGTTGTTATAAGATTCAAGTCATCGCAATTCCTTTTAGTTTCTTTTTCTAATTTCGGCGAACGTTCATTCATGAATATGCTTTTTCCTTTTACACCTGCCTGCCCAGATAACATACGTCTCGTTCCAAAAATCTCATCTTCGTCCGAAAAGTAGAAAAATTTCAAAACAGTTGTAACGTTCTTACAGGAATCCTTGCGCGTTGGAAGAGGAAGACATGCCCTAATAGCTCCCGGCGATTACACATAGCCACCAAAGAAATGGTAAACTAGGTTGCACATGTCGGAAAACAGCTTTGGGGAGTATGGGTTGATAGCAAAATTCGAAAAAATATTAAACATTCTTTGCTCGAATATCTTTCCTGAAAATTTACTCGCTTTTCGAGATCAAAAACATTGTTTTTTATGTCAACAATTTCCTGGGTTCATTCATTCAAAACAAATTCAAGAGAATCAATTCTTGTCAAAAGGCTAGTGATAATAGGAATAATTAAATTAGGGTCCTTATTAGAATCTGGGGGAAGAATTTTCGATGAATCAACGTAATTTTTTGAATAATTTTCGGCTATTTTGATGGCGAAGGTCAAATTTTTCATGCAAAAAATCCATATCACCAAGCGCAAAAGTAAGAGCGACTAAACTCTAGCATTCATTTTTTAATTTTTTTTTGTCTTCATAGCGTAGTCCTGGATACACAAAAATTTTATTTTTCCGTTTCTTTGGATAAAGTTTTTCAAACAGGTTCCTATTTCATTCGTATGGCATGTTTATATATGCCTTGATCCACGTCTGTTAATTTGAAAGTTCTAATTTAAAAAATAATCATCTCTGAAAGTTTTTGCCAAAAATTAAAAGTTTGATGCTTTCAGTACATGATTTTTGAAAAGAGCTATTACACAATTCAAGTTGGTTCCAGTACATTGTAGATGCCAGACGGTTAACCCTTTGGTGACTCTAGTGTTGAGTAAACCATGGGTTTAGTCATTTGTAATAGGTCACAAACACATCCCAAGTTTTTTGAGAAATAAAATTTTAAAAAGCAAATCAACTTTTTGGTTTATGAAAAAATGCTTGCCCTACAATTTGCAAATATAAAAAAAATGCTTATCTAAGAGCTTTCTTAACATTTTCCGTATCTATGGAGTTGTACGAAATTGTATGATAAGCACTTTTTCATGTATGAAAATTGTATGATAAGCAGTTTTAGTCAACCCGGTTGTTGAGAGGAGCACTCTGGCTATTCAGAGGATCAAATGAATGAAGAGAATGGTTATCCCGAAATTCCGCCCTTTCTAAAGCTCAAAAATTAATTTGTTACAGAAGTTCTGTTTTTTATCAAGAAATTAAGATAGTTTGATGTAAATAACTTTAATGCCATTTCACAGGTCAAACTGTTCGGTTGTTGAAATCGGATACTATACAGCGGAAACAGGCAACATGTATTGGATCAAAATTCAACAAAACGACTCAAAATCAACCGAAAGTCGATTAGAGCTTTTGTCCAAACAGGAAGAATTTGTTTTTATTAGATGCAGATTAGAAAAATCGAAGTACAAATACTACAAGAAGAACAAATATTCATTCACTTATGATGACTATGCGCAGCAATTACTCATGTTCCCAAAGCTTCCAAGCTCTGCGTTCATGAACGCAACAGAATCATCTCGTCTAAATTCTTCGAAGAAACCGAATATTAATATTATGTTCTTTGATAGCACTTCGAGAACCGAGTCATTCTATGCGTTGCCTAAAACGATGGCTTTTCTCAAATCGTTGTCTTCGAGTGGCAAAAGAAAAGTACTGGACTTTCGTCTCGTTCAGTCACTTTATCATAGGCAGGGGTGTAAAAAACATTGTAAGTCGAAAATGCAGTGAGGACTCGTATAAAGTTCGTGATAAATTTTTTCCATGAAACTTCTTAAAATATTCTCACGCTCAAAGTTGATGTTCCTCGGTTTGACCAGTTGATCCAGTTTTTTCGAGTTTTATCAAAAATGGTCATTCACATTTAGTTCTTTTTGAAGTTCAACGAGTTTCAGGGCCCTTGTGCGGTCATTTGTTTTCTTTGCGGTCAATGACTTTTTTCCAAAGGTCTTTTGGCTATGTATTAAATCAACACAAATTATTTAAAAATCAAGTATAAAAAGGTTATTTAGTACAATTTTTGGGTTTGAGGATTTTAATTTTTCAAGCAGACGGTGAAAGCACAAGAGTTTTTGAGGGTGTGAGGGGTTCTTTAAAAAGACCAAACTTTACCAAACTTTCCAAAACAATTATAGGCACCCAAATTCTTCTCAAATTACCATATCTTAGCGCCGAAAGCGTCTTTAGAGAGACTTTAGATTGTAAAAAATAGCTGTAGTAAAATGACGAGTCAATTATATTTGTACGTTTTTAAGTGTCAATGAGCGCAGTACAGACACTATTGACGGTCGAGATGATTTTTTCTTCAGCAGAATGTATAACTTGCTCCTGCTCAAGTTTGACCTTCCATGCTTCGCTTCTGGACTTCTGATAAAGTTCAGCTAACGTGTCGTTGTTAAAAGGAAGGCAAACTCCTCTATCTAACTGCAAAATGCAAACCGACTTTGATTTTCTGAATTTGCACCGGATGAAAATAATTATCCAGTTTTTTCAAACTGGATACTTATGTAGTTTTTCAAATGGGTTTCTTTTATCAAAAACAGTCAAGCAAATTTTTTTGAAGTTCAAAGGTTTCTAGACGTACATATTTTACTCTTACAATTCCGAAATTTGTTTTTTTTTTCAAAAACAAGTAATTATTCAATGAAACTTTTCCAATTGCTTAATGGCTTACGATATCTTTTTAAGGATGCTTCATTATAAAAAGTACTTTAAACATAAAATTACACAAAAACATTCATAATTGAAACTTTGAAATTTTCAGAAAATAACTTAAACTCAAGTATATCCCTGCTTAAAAGGACCTCTTTCCATCATTACTCGCTCTTCAACGGCGCAGATCGGACTGAAGAAGTTCACCTGGACATTATTCTGAACGGCAAAAAACTCTTCTCTAAACTCAAGCAGTCAGGTTTCCTGACTGCGTATTCCCTGGATTCTTGCTACGAAACAGATTTTCTATACTATACTAATCTCACTCGGTTAACTCTCAAGGAGCGGTAAGTAAAAAACTGGAAAAAAAAACAATATTTTAGTTTGCTCGAATGATGTCAATTGGTTTGGCAGCTGCAGTAACCCGGTTGAGATGCTCACATTAGGTTTCCATTCTTAAAATTGAGCATAATTTCAGTACTTGATCAAAAAAGAATATTAGAGACAAGGGTTTGAGTCAAAACATACAACGACAGTCGAAACCGTTTAAATAGAACATTTGATTGATTTTAAACAAGTGAATGAAAAATTGACCGAGATAAAATCAAAATCGAGAAGTCGCAAAACTTCTAATTTTACCTCTAATTCCATTTTGATTTTTTGCGGTTTGATTTGTGATTTCTTTTTAAGTTCAAAGCATTTCCATTGTGAACGGAAAGGCAAACTCTATTATCGAACAGCAAAAGTATAAAGGTCGCAAAAACGTTATTGAATTCTGATTTCGAAGATTGAAATTAAATATCAGATATAAAAGTTTTATGTAGGCGAAATAAACATTTTACGTTTTGTTCCAGTTTTTTCAAAATGGGTTAATTTTAACAAAAATAAAGTCCATCATATTATTAACGCGTAAGCGGGGAGTTAATCCGTCTTAGATATCGTTCCAATTTGGTTGAAAGAAGCTTGTTTGCCATAATTAATTTGTTACAAGGAGCGGTATCTATCCTTTTGTACTTTATATGGCGTGTGGGGGGATGACTCTCATAAAAAACTTCAAATTTCAGAAAAACAAAGCTTTTATCTTGTTTTATTACATTTAACTTTTTAATGTTATTACTGATCCATAAACCTTAAAAGGCAGTCAGAACATTCAGGGCTCCGCCCTGATACGAGCAGTCTTGTTTTTTTAAATTTCGAATGGTAGAAAAAACGAAAAATGGGCAGTACAAACCAAAATTTGACTGGAGCTAAATACCACCCGTAGCACAAATTTTTCGTCACATGAACAATACGATACATAATTCAGCGTAAATTGCTATTGGAATTAGCATCATTATTATTGTTCGTTTTCGAATAAAGAGAGGAAACCGTTTGATTAGTTCTTAATTAACTCAATACACAAAAAGTTTGTGCGTATTATCCGCACTTATAAATGTTCCAGATTTAAATGAGGCAACTTAATTAGTTATATCAAATACACTCTAGTTTATGCACTAAATATTCGATAATCGAACGTCCGAGTTTTACAGTTAAAAGAGAAAAGTTAAAGAGCTTGCGGAACAATTTGGGTTTTTTGATTCAGTTACATAAAACTAAACACATAGCGTGGTTTTATTTTTATTCTTATTCTGTCGTGATCAGTGGCTTGCATAAAAGTTTGTATATAATTATAATGGGGCGGTTTGATTTTATATTCAAGAAAACTTAAAAATTAATGCAACGAAACCTGATTTAAAAAAAGTTTCAGGTACCGTCAACTAAATGCATTGATGGAAAGCAACAAAATGGATAACATCGGCTTCCATATTATTTCCTGCGAGATTCTACGGGCATCCTTTAACAACAAAGATGTTTACACCGCGAATGAAAAGTGTTTCAACGGCCGAAGATTGACAGAACTGCAAATGGGTCACATTATGAAACTACAGAAATTTTGGAAACTCCACGATCGAAAGTTTGTGACTTTTTCTGAATTCAATCTCAACCATAATCCGAGTTATTCCAGCATAAAACATATAGATGGTGCTCTTACTGAGTATTTATCGGAGGTATCAGTGATTTTAGTTGAGACGTGTATTTTTCGCACCTCCAATTGCAATTCATTTATAAAAAATTTTTATACTAAAAAATTACACTAATATGTAATTTTGTCCGATCAAAAACACAGCTCAGGCTTCCTAAATTTTATTGTACTTGTTCAAAGACACTTCCAGAGTGTACTTTTTTTCTGATAACAGAAGTTACCTCATTTTCAGCTAAAAAAACGGATTTTTTTTTATTTTCAATAATTTTTCTTATTTATAAAGACAAGTGCACACCTATTAACAGAATAACAAACAAATTTTTAGATATTTTATTTTCGAAACTTATTATCTGTCGCAAAAACTGTCATAAATTAGAGTAACTAATGAACTTTTTCTCGTCTAAGATCACTGAATCTAACAGGCGTCAGAAATGGACGACATGATTACCATTTTATATTCTGATCACGGCAACAAATGGAGTGAATATTTAAAATTCCAATATCCAGAGTCACATATAGGTTAAAACTTAGTATGATAGATTTTGATGTGTGCGTTAACCTGAACTTTTTGCAAGCCGGATTTCTCAGTATAAAAGAAGCCAAAGTTGGTCGCACAGCAAGTCAAAAAAATTTTTGTTCCATATCCTGACGGCATAATTGAAGTAGTTTTGTTTCGTATCCCGGGTCTTAAGGGGTCCATCATAAGTGGGTGATCCTCACGTGAAGTACAATCCTAGGAAGTTGATTCTGAAATTTTTGAAGGACTCTTATCCTAAAATTTTGTAAATTACTGAAATTTCCCACCCCTAAAGTAAAATACCCCTTTTTTAGGGTCTTGTTGACCCTAGCTTAGCAACCGGAACCCAATTCATTAAATCCTTCTAAATCTCCCTAGAATGGGCGCCTTTTTGCTCAATAACTTTATTTAATCTTCCTAATTCCTGAACCTTTCTTTTTGGTCCTAGTTTCATGCGTATATCTTATCCTGGCTTTTTTTTTCTTGTCGTTGGGTGTTTTTTATGCTACGAAAATTTGGTTATTAAAAGTGAACCAAAAACTTTCGCGCATTGGTTGTGTCAAAAAGGTTATGTGCCTGAAGCTATTTGTGTTAAAACAGTGATTGGTCCCATACAAAAATTGGTTGAAGTTAAACAAAAATTAGCTAATATTTTACAAACAGCACAGTAAAAATCATCTCAAAATTTATTTCAGAGCTCCTTTTTCTCGTAGCCCTATTACTGAGTGGGGCCGCTCAAAAAACCCCAATCTGCAAAATGAACTCGGGTGAACTGTTATCAGCTTCCTTGTATGTGTTCGCCACTCAGTATCCATGTATGTTTTCTTGAAGTATTTTTTCTTCGGCGGCCGTGTGACCACAGGGAACATTGGAAATCCTGTCAAAAAAGAGAAAAACATTTTGAATCAAGTTTGATTTGGTTTCAGGTGATAATGCAAGTTTGTTTTGGTTCACTGTCATGTTATTATGACGTTTAGAAACAAAATTGTATTTGTACACTCTCATTGTTTTCCCAGTCAATAATATGCACCTGAAAGTTTGGTGCACCAATTTTCGTTGAGCAGTTCGTTTTATCATTTCGACACTCAACTGTTGTGTGCCTTCTGAATAGAATCAGTAGTATGTTTTTCTATAATGCAAGGGGAGTTTTCTCCCTACTTTAGTTCTTAGAAATTTGATCTACACCGAATAAAACTTTGTTCTTTTTACCAAAAAGCAGAAAACTCGAAGATCAGACGAACAAAGTTTTCAGCTAATTCAGTGTTAGGCCACAATGTATAATGTCACCTAAATCAGCTATTTTCCCGTAGTTCATTGCAAAAAATAAGTGGGAGGGAGGGAGGATGGTGGTGTGGTTTTTTTTGTAAAAAAGTAACAATGTGGTGGAACTGTGATTTAAGTTGGGGTTTTTACTCACCACTAAGGATGATCGAATACCGTTTTGATTCAAGGGCTTTGAGTTCTCTGATAGGCATCCCCTCAGTCTTCAAACTTCAACACAATTTTCTTGTTTTTATGGTCGTAACCGAACTAGCCCTCTGCATAAATCGCAGAGTCGAAGTCAGCGTTTGTTTTATGTAAGCCTGGTTTAACATCGACATCTTTTTGGCACAATTAAAACTCTTCTTTTTGGAGTACAGTAATTCCAAATATAGGTTCAATTTCGTTTTTTGATAATGAAACTGCAACACGAACCGCGTGGCCATCCTAAGATGGTTGCACCACTTATCAAGGGTTTTCCCATAATATTTTGTTACTCACAAGCTAATTGTGGCTAATTGATCTTTGAATTTGAAAGTTCTTGATCGTAATCAGAGGTGTTTTTTGATGAATTTCCATCTCATTGTTTAAAGTCTTCAGCTTCTTTCTTCCTAATTTAGACTTCAATGTCTTATCGAATTTTGAGTTAGCAATTAGCTCGTGAAGGTTCTCTTGGAATTTATTTACTGCGGTTTTTTGTAGGCAAGTGTTCAGGTAGACAAAATGTGTCATTTAGTTTTTCTGGCGGAACTGAAAATTTTTTCGGAGATGAGTATTTTTTCACAGCTCGTGGTACCAATTACGGGTAAATAATGAAAAGCATAGACTTCTTTAGGGCGCAAGGTCTGCAAAAAAATCAGCCTGTTTGGCAGTGTGGTGGTTCCCATTGGTGAGCAGTAGGGAGAATTCATGGCATTGTATAGGATTTATTGGTGAGCAGTATGACTTCTGTTTACTTTTGAAATATTGGAAAATTGAATAATGACAATGAGCAGTGTTTCATTACTTCCCCGTATAAATTATTCGCTATAATATTGAGGAAGTAGTTTGATGGTTCTGAGGGTTAAAATTTTTGTTTCCGTTAAAAAAACCGGCCCGCGTAAACCGAGTACGTGCCTCCTCGTATCATTCGGTGCTCACAATCCAGATGTTCCCGATTCGATAGGATTTTCAGATCGGGCTTATAAACTTTTGAAATCAAGTCCCCACATAGTAATTTTGATAGCGAAGCTTTTTGACACTCATGAGGAAAAAAATAACCATCGTTGAACCTGAACAGAAAACTGATTTCTATGTCTAGTTTTGGTATGAAATACAAAGGGTTTGAAACGAAAAAGGAGTTTTATCAAAGAGGTATTAGTATTTTCAAAATCAAAGTTAAGTTTGCTAATCGAAAGACGTTGATTTGACAGTTGTTTAGTCTAACAAATCTGTCCAAATTTATCAGATCCAATGGCATTTTCTATTCCCCATGGTTTTTTGTAGATTTCGAGATACTAGATTAGAAATTTGTTTTTCTTTTTCCACCGTCTAGTTGTGGAGTAGATACGCTGTAATAAGCTGCACCAAAACAGTATAGAAAGCAATTGTTATCTTCTTGAGCTGTGATTTTCGTGAGAATAGTAGAAACAGCGCTCAGTACTTCAGGTTAGTCGAGAAAAGATCCTGCTTCTTCTGGCGACAAGGCAATGAAACTGACTTGCAGTAATTCAATTCGATCAAATATCCATCGACTGCAATGAGAAGAGATTGAATTGATTTGATTGGCCATAAATTCAATCAGTTCCATGTACTGATCCCCACCTTTTCCATCAAAGTACACCGACAACGTCTGTATGTTTAGGAACAGCATGGTCATTTCGTAAGTTTCAGTTTACCCGTCTTGCACAGCGAGAATTTAGATCATCCCCACTTTCACAGAGAACATATTTTTTGGGCCCTCTTTGACTATTAGAGCGTCAATTTCTCCTTGTTTTGCACCTTGACTTGAAGCAAGTTCATTTTTTCTCCATTTTTTTTTTCGATTTTTTTGGCGATATTTACCCCTGAATACATTTTCCGTTGTCGCAGCAGAATTACTCGAGACACTCTTCATAAACCGTTTGAGGAGAAGGAGGAGGAAGTATTTTGTAAGCATTTATTCATGTTCATGTATTCTCTAATTCTTCTGGAGCTCAATCTTTTTGCGCATTGCGGGCAATTGCCATGTGTCGCGATAAAAGTTCTGCTAAGTTGAAAATAATTAGATAATTTAGGAACAATTCAAGATTGTAATTTTCGTGAATTTCAATGAACCCGTCTTGCACAGCGAGAATTTAGATCATCCCCACTTGCACATGGACAACTAAGGGTTAGCAACTTCTCGGGGAAGCTTTACATTGAACCTGACTTTTCTTCTAACTAAATTTGACTGGGAATCAGTAATTTTTTTAAATGATTTCAAGCCGACTTCTTGGCTTTTTTAAATACATTTCAATAAATTAAAACTATGATACAAAAATTTTGAGATTATTTTGCCATCAACTATATGAATTAGTTGAAAGTTTGAATAGAAATGGATAATATAAATTTTTTAATTTGGATATCATCAGATGCATGGTATCTAGTTCCAGATGCATGGTAAACATGGCTCTTCTAGTAATCTGCTTAGAAGGTTTTAAAAATCAAAATTTTGTTTCTTGTGATTTAGTGTTCCATGAACCATTTCATATCAGGTTTCTCAAAATTTTAAGGCATGCCCAATTGGGTTAAGAGGCAATAGCTAACCCCGCATTGATTGTCATTACGATCATCGGGAACGCTTCCCGTTTGGTAAAATCAAGTCAAACAAAAATATTGTTTGTTAACACTTAACAGAAAACTTCAAAATTTATATGTTGAAAAAAGGGATTGGTTAAGAAACAAAAAAATCTCAACGATCAATTAAAATCATCCAAGTAAAATTGACAGAATCTCAAGTCCAATTTTAATAGTTATGTTCAATATTTGAGAAACAGAAACATAATTGTCAAGTTTTTTTCCCGTCATTTTTAACGCAAATCAATTTTTCTCATTTTGAAAGTGGGCAGAAGTGTGATATGATCTTTTTAGGAGCTATCAGATGCCTAACTATGGCTAGGGAAAAATTTTAAAACGTTTATAGCTCAATCACTGAGCAAAGATGCTTAGAGAAAATCTAACTCACGAGTGAATTGAGGGAACTAAAGTTTGGGAAAAAACGTTTGGTCTCTAACTACAATCAAACTAACCTCACTCAATTTACCAAGTTTTTCCGAGCAGTCTTAAGGTTCATGCTGGATTTTTAAAAACCAACATAACTTTTCAGTTTTTACGCTTTCCATCAAAAACTTATCAGTTATACACGTATAACTTGAATATACACATAATAAAAAAGCACAATTAATGCTTAAAATCTTTTCGGTAACTTTGAATAAAACCTGACCAACGACAATGGTCATAAGGTATGATGAGAGAGAGAGCAGTATCATCCTGAAAAAAATAATCCAAATGGGGTTCATCGATGAGCAAGATTTTTTATCTCTTTCCCTCTTTTTTTTATTCATTCTTAAACAATATCGAACAATTATAACAAAATAAAGTTCGGTTTATTTTTGATTTCTTAATTTTTTTATCATTGTTGTAAACATCACATTGCCAACTTTGTTTCAATTACAAGGTGGAAGTTGAACTTACTTAAAAAAGAACTTGAAGTCAATTCGAAAAAAAAAATTGAAATGAAAATTACCTAATAAAATAGAAAAAAATATATTTAGGTTTTGGAACTGTTGAAACTGTATTTTTCGTTTATCGGGGCATAGCAAGCTGCTTTTGGAGTGCTTCCTTGCACATTATTTTGAGTCAAAAGATCAATTGTGTTTGCTGTCCGTGTCGATGAAAACCGAATCTGAAGTTGATTGTTCTGGAGCTGGAGATGACTCGGGACATTGTTGTCTGAATAATCCAGTAGGATTGGCGCTCTACATAATCACGAACACAGCCATTCTGCTAGATTGCTCGAATGAAGTTGTGTCGTTTATCTCATTTGTTTAAAAAGCCGGATAGCTCCCGTTAATAGTTGAATAATAGTACCTTCTTTTTTGGTTCTGTCAAAGCAGTAATATAGCCAAGAATTAAAGGCAAAAAGTTTATAGCCCAACTTTTGTCCTCCTAGGTGATAAGGTTTTATCATTATGGCTCAAAAAATTATCGCACAAAAAAATTATTCATGAATCAACGATGTTTCTCGTATACTGTGATCAATCAGCTTCAAATTCCGCATTGAAAATCAGTTGGTTGTTATTCAATTATTATGTACTCTTCCCTTGAACGGGATTTGACTATTTTAAAAATTTCCTTGATATATCTTCAAATAATACACGGTGCAAAAACATTCCGACAGACTGATACTTATATAACTACCAAACTGTAAATAAAAAGAGGGATTTTTCGATTATTGACAAGAAGTAATATGGTCATTTGTCAAATTCGAGTCTTTGGCAGACAATTACTCAAAATTAAGAAAACTGAAAATAAAAAACGTTTCAAGTAACTGAAAAACTTCAAACAAAAACAGTCAAATCTAAAACTTCTCCGTGCTCGGAAAAAGAAGACAAAATTAAATGGGTGATTAAAAACTTTCGGGTTGTGTAGTATTTCGAATTCGTTATTTATTTAAAGTTACATTGAAAGGCTTTAAACAACAGATCAGCAAAACCCTGATTATTTCAATTATTTCTGTAAAAAAGCAAATTGTCTATCCTGAGTCAGCAACCGAACTTCTCTGACTTCATATCAAATGCAAACTTTGACAAGATGACTTCAAAGCATTCGTCGTTCCTTGTTTTTTCTCTACATTCAAAAACATGTTTTCGGGTTGATCCAAGTATCAATCGTCTGGCCCTCTGATGAAAAAAGTGAACATAGCTCTGAATTATAATTCAATCAGCCTTAATCTTTTGAAGGAATAGATATGATTGAACCCCAAAGGAAATATTTTTCTTTTTAATCATGAGCAACATAAACATAATAAAGACCACATAAGACTGAACCGTTTGATTGAGTTGGTTTTTCATCAGTAGTTGATTTCCCTTATGTATTGTACGTCGCATATTCTTGTACAAGAGGGAATACATGTAAAACCTTTGACCCAAAGATTAATTGCGCAGAATAACTGCCGACAAATTTGAGCAAAAAGGAACCAGTGGGTTACAAGTTGGAGGGGGATGCTTTCATAATCATGAACGCGTTATTGTTTTTTAATACTGAAGAGCATGCAGAATCTGTTGGGAAAAATATTCTAAAGCAATTTTTCAAGTGCGTACAACTATTAACTGTTTAAGGTTTAAAAATCCGTTTTTTGAAGTTTATCCATGTCTAACGTATTTTTAGTAGACTTTCCATCTGAATGCACTTGAAGTTTTGATGCACGCAATCCCCACATAATAAATTACATTATTAGCGATGTCTGCCTTAAAATTGAATTTGACCAAAACAGTGATAATAATTAATATCTATCAAAAAAATTCGAGTAGAGCCTGCTGAGTAGGTGAGATCAAAAGCAAAAACAATTTTTCTAGTATGCATATTTAGCGAGACTAATTTCCTGGCTAGTGCTCAACAAGAGCAAGAGCTGTAAACAATTTTTCTAACAGTTCTGCCTGTTTTGTCTGTTGTTGAGATTAGAGTAACGGAAAAGAGAAGACCGTTTCTGTACACGTTGATCTCATTTATTCCAACGTTCTGATAACGGAAGGTAGTGAAAGGTTTTGCCCGGTTTGTTATCAATTAATCTTCGTTTAAGTATCATACTTCGAACAGGTTCTTAGCAAAAATTTTGTCCTGTCGCCCACTCTGTAATCCAGCAGTTATTCGAAATGTTTTTGGCCAACTTCATTTTCATTACCTACATGGCTAGGTTTTTCATCGATGAGAGATTATAGACAGTTGCAGCCATCGAGATAAACTTCGATTGTTTAAAAAAATGTAGATTTTAGCTGCTTCTCCAGATACGGCATTGAATCTTTAGGAGAACGCTTGAGACACAACTTGATTGTCACATCACTAAGTAGATGATTGTCACAAGAAATCGCATAATTTGTTACCACGTAGCTTTGCTCGTTCGATTTCTATACTGCTCCGATTTCTATACTCAAGTTTTCAGAAATATCAGAAATATTTTTGATCAACAGCTTTTTAAGTCCAAATTACTAAAAAATTTCAAGGATCCGATTCAATTGTCTACGGGTAACCGTTTTTTAGTCGTTGATTGGTTTCAATGAGATAATAGGGTTGTTTTTATGTTCAAGTGCAAAACCATAAGTTGAGTTTCAAAACATATTTCAACGCGATAGTCTGCAACAAAATTTCGGGTGGCGGATGTTTTGTTTATGGATTGAGTTTTCTTGTTTGTAACGTGTATGATAGCCAGTCTCATCTCTGACATGAAGATTCCCAATAATGCAACCACAATTTCCCAATATAATGCAATTATAATGAAAGATATTTGGTATTAAGATCCGTAACGTAATCCAAATTCTCTAATTTTATCTTGCGACAAATCTCATTCAGTAGTTGTTCAAGGCACTTCTAGTCTCTTTTCGTTACTTTTGTTTTTTTTTCCCCCAAAATACGCCTGGATATCTTGCATTACTCGAGTTCCTTGCTTGCATTATTCCCATCTTTTTGTATTACACATCATTGTTTTCGGCTACATTGCTTATCTAAGTGGGAAGTTAATTCTTGTATATCAATTATAATGTACTCTTCTCTTGAACCGGTTTTGATTATTTTAAAAATTTCCTTGATATATCTTCAAATAATACACGGTGCGAAAACAGTCCGACAGACTGATACTTATATAACTACCAAACTGTAAATAAAAAGAGGGATTTTTCGATTATCGACAAGAAGTAATCTGGTCAACTTTCAAATTCGAGTCTTTGGTAGACAATTACTCAAAAATTAGGAAACTGAAATTAAAAAAGTTTGAAGTAACCGAAAAACTTCAAACAAAGAGAGTCAAATCTAAAACTTCTCCGTGCTCGGAAAAGGAAGACAAAATTAAATGGCTGATTAAAAACTTTCGGGTTGTGTAGTATTTTGAATTCGTTATTTAAATAAAGTTACATTGAAAGGCTTTAAGCAAGAGATCAGCAATTCCCTGATTATTTCAATTATTTCCGTAAAAAAGCAAATTGTCTATCTTGAGTCAGCAACCGAACTTCTCTGACTTCATATCAAATGCAAACTTTGACAAGATGACTTCAAAGCATTCGTCGTTCCTTAATTTTTCTCTTCATTCAAATACACATTTTCGGGTTGATCCAAGTATCAATCGTCTGGCCCTCTAATGAAAAAAGTGAACATAGCTCTGATTTATAATTCAATCAGCCTTAATCTTTTGAAGGACTAGATATGATTGAACCCCAAAGGAAATATTTTTCTTTTTAATCATGAGCAACATAAACACAATAAAGACCACATAAGACTGAACCGTTTGATTGAGTTGGTTTTTCATCAGTAGTTGATTTCCCTTATGTATTGTACGTCGCATTTTCTTGTACAAGAGGGAATACATGTAAAACTTTTGACCCAAAGATTAATTGCGCAGAATAACTGCCGACAAATTTGAGCAAAAAGGAACCAGAGCAAGAGCTGTAAACAATTTTTCTAACAGTTCTGCCTGTTTTGTCTGTTGTTGAGATTAGAGTACCGGCAAAGAGAAGACCGTTTCTGTACACGTTGATCTCATTTATTCCAACGTTCTGATAACGGATAGTAGTGAAAGGTTTTGCCCGGTTTATTATCAATTATTCTTCGTTTGTGTATAATACTTCGAACAGGTTCTTAGCAAAATTATTGTCCTGTCGCCCGCTCTGTAATCCAGCAGTTATTCGAATAGTTTTTGGCACTACTTCATTTTCATTGTACATGGCTAGATATTTTCATCGATGAGAGATTATAGACAGTTGCAGTCATCGAGATAAACTTAGATTTTTTAGAAATTGTAGATTTTAGCTGCTTCTCCAGATACGGCATTGAATCTTTAGGAAAACGCTTGAGACACAACTTGATTGTCACATCACTAAGTAGATAATTGTCACAAGAAATCGCATAATTTGTTACCACGTAGCTTCGCTCGTTCGATTTCTATACTGCTCCGATTTCTATACTCAAGTTTTCAGAAATATCAGAAATATTTTGATCAGCAGCTTTTTAAGTCCAAATTACTAAAAATTTTCAGCGATACGGTTCAATTGTCTACGGGTTACCAATTTTTAGTCGTTGATTGGTTTCAATGAGATAATAGGGTTGTTTTCTTTTCACTAACTACTGAATAATGAATAATGTTCTAGTGGAAAACCATAATTTGAGTTTCAAAACATATTTCAACGCGATAGTCTGCAACAAAATTTCGGGTGGCGGATGTTTTGTTTATGGATTGAGCTTTCTTGTTTGTAACGTGTATGATAGCCTGTTCCATCTCTGACATGAAGATTCCCAATAATGCAACCACAATTTCCCAATATAATGCAATTATAATGAAAGATATTTGGTATTGGGATCCGTAACGTAATCCAGTTTCTCTAATTTTGTCTTGCGACAAATCTCATCCAGTAGTTGTTCAAGGCACTTCTAATCTCCTTTCGTTACTTTTGCTTTTTTCCCCAAAAATACGCCTGGATGTCTTGCATTACTCGAGTTCCTTGCTTGCATTATTCCTATCTTTTTGTATTACACATCATTGTTTTCGGCTACATTGCTTACCTAAGTGGGAAGTTAATTCTTGTAACTGCTATTTTCCATTCACCTTGCAAACTTAATCCTTCACGTAAAAAAACTTTTGAAGTTGGCCATTGTGTTATCTTTAAAAATGTTCATTGATACAGGTCATTGATGAAACTAGGAAAAAATGGTAATGAAGGGGGAACGATATGTTCACAAAGGCTGGAAGCGCCATCAGTCATGGTTGACTACCATTCAAATCGTTCAAATCGTTTCTTTTGTTAGTATAAGTCAAATTGTATGTTGAGAATTTCGTTGTGGTATGTCGAAAACTTCAAACACTTCATCGATGAAGGATTGTTTGCAACCCTTTTGAAAATATATATCTAGCTTGGCGAGTCTAACAACATCATCATCATAAAACTTTGAACATCCAACTTATTTCAGCGACAGTTCTGCTTCTAAAAAACATAGGCAGGGAATATAATTTTTAATTCCTTTGTTTGTTGCAAGATTTGTGCCATGAGTGAAATATTTTGCGGAGATCTGTGGAAAGCCCTCATTTATCAAGATAGCGAATAAATTTTTGGGACCGCTGGCTATGTTTTAAGATAAGGAATAGATTTTCCAATGTATTTTGATAGTTTATGACAAGTTTCAGATCGTAAGTTTCAAAATGTTTTGGCGTCCGATTTCCATATATTTTTTCAAAATATTGATTTTTCTCCGAATTTTCTCAAAAATGGTTAAGTGAGAGCAAATCGTAGCCACTTAAAGCTTTCGAAGATAAATACATAATCAAATGGTGGAGATGGAGTACTTAGATGTATTTTTACGAAAAATTTGGTGAATGAAACAAGAGAGAAGATCTATTGACTCTTATCTGAAAACTTTCCTTTAGCAGACCTTTCTTGGGAGTTATTTGACTGAATTACTAGTAGAAAAACGCACTGACACCTACATCTGACCGTCAGATTTTTCTTAATTCTACCAAAGAATGCTTTATAAAATTTCCCTCAGGAAAAAAATGGACACAAAACTGCATCGATTAAACACTTTTGTAACATAATTCTTAAGCAAGTTTGTTCAAAATAATACGAAATTTTGATCTTAGGTTTTATTTTTGAAAAATTAGAGGTATACTAGAGAAGCATACGACTTTTAAAGAGATTGTTTTTGAGCCTGTTTGTGTCAAATATCATCTCAGTTATGAATGTAAACATTTATTTCTGCTAAATTTATCAGTCTTTTTTTTCCAGCAAAAATCTAATTAATTTATCTAAGAAATTTTCTTCAATATATTTTCTGCTTTTTTTAATAACAAATTTGGTAAATGTAGGTCTTGAAAGCAGATTTCTGACTTTTGTTTTGTCTAGTATCTTCCAAGAGAACCTTCTTGCATAAAAGTTAACTGTGAAAATATTGTGTCAATTTCCGATCATTTTAATATCTAAGGCAGTTTTATCTTAAAAAATTTCTCTTAAATTGTACAGAAATCGTCAAATGATGGAAGCAGAATTTCTCATCAGTTCCATACAATTACCTTAACTCAAAAAAGTTTGCTTGACTATGTTGTAAGCTATAATTTCTAATTAAAATTCAAGCTGAATTTTTGAGTGTTTAATTATCCCTAAGCTATCAGCAAACTTTTAACCTAAATTTTCAATAAAACTTCAAGTAAGGTGATTCATGGTTTCTACGCAACCAATAATTTTCTGCCTGAGAGAATTTTGACTGTAAAAATTCACCAAAATTGAGCCTTATGAGGAATTTTATATCAATTTGACCAGAATGATATGTAAAATGTTCAAACCAATCATACGGGAACATCTATTTTGTTGAAACAGGAAATTTTCCTTAACATATCTCACATCTAAATTTTTGATTCCACCCACTATTACTAATTTAACATCATCCTTGTCATTATAGATGTTTCTGCATGAACCATCAATGAACTTTTTCTAGTTTTCACAAAATTTCATGAAGTTCACATCAATTTAGCGAAAAGACATTTTTTCTGAGAATGCAATTTGCATGTGCTTGTAAAGATATAGAACGGTTTCTCATCGTTTACAGTAAAAAAAATTTTGCACTCACTAAAAAAATGAAAAGTTATTGTGCTTTTCTTGATCCAGAGGGCTCCACTATTGCCATGAAAACTGTTGTCGACTTTTCAATCTCTTTGTTCTTAACCTTGGGTTTAGTAGTACGTAACAAACTCAGCCGGATAATAAGGAAAACTAATAGGAAGTTTGTTCGCACATTTTTCTCTGAAAAACGTTTGAGGATGCAGAAAACTAGTGAAACTAGAATTACGACCATTTGATCAATAAAAACTACTCCAGTTCTTTCTAAAATAAAACTCTTGATAAATGTCTTTGACTTTTTTCACTGACTTTTTCCCTATTAACAAGCTCTGTTATTATTTTTATTTCAGAATCATCTACTACTGCTGTTGGCCATTCAATTGACAATGGATTTATTCTACAGACTGTGTGAGATTTTTCCTCACTTTAAATGAAGCTCGAGTTGAAAAAAAAAACGGTAAGATAAGTTACAATTACAAAAAGTAAAATTTTTCCAAAATGTATTAAACACTTTTAAAGTCTTTTTTGTTTTGTCATGTTTTTCTAGAACAAATTTCGGTTGGGATATCTGCAGTTTTTTCAGAGTACCAGTATCTTCTTTCACAATCGTCTTAATCTCATCTGGCAAGTCAATGCTGTTCAATTCCATCTGAACTCCTGGATGACGTTTGGGTACTAAGAAAAGTTCGGGAAGATATACTCAGCGCTTGCTGGCTAATAATTTTTCCTACACTTGATTATCTGGAAGTATTCAAATTGATCAATAACTGGAAAAAAATTCTCTTCAGTGTAGTCAACTCTTCTAATAGTTTGGCTGCTGAAATAATTTCGTTCGTCTCTTGTTAATGAAATTTGAATATAACTCATAGAATCAATCCACATGAAAAACATTGAGTGGTATATTACTTTTCTTCCGGGAACAATAAATCCTGGAGTTAAAATGAGCTAATTGAACTGTTTTATGGCTATCAGTTTTTTTCATTTTACTAATTTAGCAAATTCGAATGTTAATGCAGTAGCGCGTAGAGCAGATAACTGGATGCTTATGTTTTGAGCTTAATGATTTTTCAACGGTCTTAGTTTTTTGAAAACAAGTGAAAAAAATTAGCGTGAAATTGTAAAATTTGGGAAGGTTTCAAGTATTGGTCCAAGGAATAGTTATCAATATCACTCAGGCAACCATAAGGTCTCAACTTATTTTAAGTCTGCTAGTTGAGATCATCAGAACTAACACAAAAAACAGAGAACAAGCAGCTAGAAAATAGTTTCATTGGATAGAAGTCTCAGGATAAATTATAAATTTGTGTTAGAGACTTATAAGTTTTGTGATTTAATTTTTAATTCAATAGGAGTTACTGGGCTTTTTGGCCATTTCATTTTTTCTATGTTTTCAACAATTCTAACCTGCTACATTTCCAGCCAGTAGAAATAAAAAAAATTGCAGATACCATTTAAGCTCATTTAGATATCGGTAGTAAATAATCAAATAAACCACAGAGCCATTTTTGAATTGGATTGCTAGTTGAAACATAGACGGATTTTTCTCTTCACATCTTTATCAACCAAATTTGAGATAAAATTAAGCGAAGTCGAATACTTTTCCATCTCCAGCAAAAATTAGATCACTCACAGTATCATAATTTTGTTTTAAAGAAGTTCACCCAAATAAATTTATTCTTTGCAAATCAATCCGAATTTTTTATTTCGATATTTTTTTGCCTTCTTGGGAAACACGACGTAGCGTTTCCTACTGAACCTAGTTTTTGAGGTTTTTTAGTGGTTGAAAACACTTCGAATTATAAATGTTCATTATCTATGTTTTCGGTACACCAAGCTCCCTCCAATTTGTTTTATTTCAAAGTTTGACAAAATTATCATTGATTTTGACTTTGCCCAGAAACGACCGCCGCCCTTGAGAAGTTTATTCAAATTTCTGCCTCTTCACAGTAAAGTACAACACAAGTTTACTCTTATCAATAGATAAGCTACGCTGCCATAATCTTCGAAAAATTTTTATTAGATACCATTAGGTTCAGTTCCAATTTCAACAACACATTTCAAATAGGTAGGAAGTTCTTTGGCCCAAAACAAAAGTACCAATTGTTATGATTTATATAATTATCCGCGAAATACAATTAAGACTCCAAAACTTGGAAATAGAAGGAAATATATAACTCGTCCCTTGTTGTTAAGCTAAACTTAGCAAGATCCTAAGTTTGGTGTCTTCTGCTATTTGGGTGGAAAATTTTTTTGTCTACAAAATCCTAGGTTGAGGATCCTTCAAAAAACTAAGGAACCATTTCCTAGGGCTTTGCTTCAAGGTAGGAACTTCCCCCTGCCCCCTCCCAAGGGAGGACATGCCCCCCACCGTTAGGATGCGGGACACCATACAATAATACTAATTGAACTCAATTGGTTTTTTCTTCAGACGTATTTCGGATTCTCAATTAATGTGACAAATTTGACAGAGAATTTTGATGACCTGACTTCAAAATTCAAGTATGTTTTTACTGGTCATTTTTTCAGTTAAATGATGAGGGTATGACAATAGTTGTTTTGCCCAATTTGGAATAAGTAACGCGGATTTTTTTTCCTCAAATGGATATAGGCGGGATTAAATCTGGCTCAGAAATCAGACAAAAATGAATTGAGGCACACTAATATTGGCGTGTTTCAATAAAAGTGACGGAGTTTTTGTGCTCGGATGTTTTTGCATGTTTAATTAGATACATTAGTTCCTGACAAGAAAAAGGAGCAAACCAAACTAATTTGATTTTCACAGAGCATATGAGCGGATAAAATTTTTAACAAAAAATTACAGTTTCAATTTTTTATTTCTAAATTCCGAAATTTCTGCACTAAAAACTACTTCATTGCGTTAGAAAATAATGGAAAAAACTTTAGTCGGGTAATTTAGTTCTCCGCTCTGATACGATCAGTAGTGTTGCTTAATAGATCCGTGAAACACTAAATATCGAATTCAATGATATCAAGGCTTCAATGATTCAACAACATAGAAAAGACCTTTAATTAGCGATCAATCTATCATACTTTTCCTCCCATTATGGACCAATGGCATCCATTTATTTTTATTATTCTGCCCAGCAACAAAGATGAGTATTTTACGAAAGGAGAATTGAGAAACTTGGAAATCAACCAATTCAGAATGGCAACAGTCAAGGATTTACATTATGTTATTTCAAAGTTCTCCGAGCAAGGAAAAGAGGAAAAACTGGGTAAGAAAAAAGTCAAGTATTATTTAGTACTGCTCTCATCTCAAAAGAGAAGAAAGTTCGGCTGTTTCAGATATCTTTTTGAAGTTTCGTACATTACGAATGATATATCATATTCAGACTTTTTCAGTATCGTGATTTGAGCTCCAATAAAAAAATCAGTTGAAATGAAAACTCAGGAGAAATTAGTTTTTCAAGCTTTCCTCTTAAAATTGATAAACGATGTTTCTCATGATGTTAAACGTGAATTTTTTCAAGATTTTGAAATGCCCTTGAAAAGCATTTATGAATGTGCTGGTTTTAGAAACAGAAATTTCTGATAAAATTAAATCTCGTTCAAATCAAACTTGATTTTTTGCAGTTCGACTTTTGGTTTCTTTTTAATTTAAATTCAGTTTCAATTGCTAAAATAAAGCCAAATCAGCAGGGGCGGATTTAGGGGGGGGGGGGGGCGGACGCCTTCCCTTTCCCTCTCAGGGATTCGACCCCTTGCCGACCCAAAGGGTCCCCCTTTGGTACTTTTAAAAAATCCAGTTTTGGCCGACCAGCCTTAAAATTTTTCTAAAGGCGCCTTGGGCGACATTATATACTTATTTTGAGGGGAGAGCGCGCGCCGAAAAAACGCAATTTTTTGGTCAAAATTTTCCAAAAAGTGCCTAAAAACGCCTTTTTTGGCCTGTTTTTTCAAAACTTTGCCTGCGGCGCAGAAAATTTGGCCAAAAAGGGAAAAAACAGTGCTTTATGAGTGCTCTAAAAATCAATTTGGTCGACCTAAAAAAAAGTAGACAAAATTTTTCGAAACCGCCCCCCGCCCCCTCGAGAAATTCCTAGATCCGCCCCTGCAAATCAGTCATTACGCTTACAAAAGCAAAAAGTTTTCTAGTTTCCAATGTGCTTTTGATTTTTGAATTTCCCAGAGGAATAAAAACAGAAACTTTAGAACAAGTTTCCCTCAATTGGACTAACTTCTTTTCAAAAATGTGTTGACATCAATTTTTTTTTGAATTTCTAAGAATTTTAAGGGTGTTGTTTATAATTTTCCTAATCCAAGGATTCTGTTTTCAAATGCTCAGTTTCCTACAGCCCACATACAGAGAAATATGAAAAATTAGGGTGAACAATAGTCAAAACATACCCATGTAAGGTCAACACATACCTTTAGTTAGCCGGTAAGCAATGTCAGTGTTGTCTTAAAAATGTATAATTTCTAATTTGTAGAAAGTAGAGCACTCATTATTTGTTTCGCATCGCAAAGATTTTGTTTCGCCTCGCAGCTGGCATTTTTCAATTTTTTTTTCTCATTCAATGAATGGTTTTTTCACTAGCACTCAGTTAATCATTAAACTATTAATTCATTAATGCTTTGATACCTCATTAGTTTTTTGAAAGCGCAGTCATAAAAAAATCCATGTTTATTGAAAAGTTGTTACCAGTAAGGAATTAAACAACCGTTCAAAAGAAATTGAACGCGACATAAATATGCTTGTCTTCATTTCTAACCTCGAAAGGAACTTAACTGCTATGATACTGTTATAACTCTGGTTTTTATAACGTAAAAACTCAAAAATCTATTACATTATAGACACGCAAATCTCAAATTTAGAATTTTGTTGACTTTGATCTGCACACTATTACGTTATGGATACAAAAATCTCAAAAATGAGTTTTGTAGACTATGATCAGCCCACATATTTTTAAAATTATAATTTTTTTTAGTAAGTGTTTTTTATACTTAAGTGTTTTTTTAGTTGGCACCTAGCATAACTTTTTCTTAGCAAATCCTCTTTGAATGAAACTTTTTTTACTTTTTAGGGGGTTTTTGTGTAGTTTTATAACAATCAAAATCGAAATTGTAGTAGGAAAACGCTGCAAATGCGTTGCAACAAAAAAGAGCCAGGTTATCTAAATAATGCAAAAAAATGAATAAGTTGAAACTCTATTTTGCAGTTTTTTTCCAATTTTCTCTTTAAGAAGATCACTGAATTTGAAGCATTTGGGCATAATTATATGAAGATGATAGAAGCTCCTAGACAGTAGAAGAAATTTGATTAAATTGATAAAATTTATTCGAATTACTTAAAAAAAACATCTCCAAAGTATATATATATATATATATATATATATATATATATATATATATATATCCTTTTGATTTTATGATACTTTTTAAAACGCATTCCAAATACTTTTTGTTCCGACTTTCGCAACGAAAGTAACGGAATAATTTTGCTCTGGGTGGGTTTTTTTCTTCGTACAAACTGCGACTTTTCAACTAGCCATTTTTGACGGTGTTTTTAAAAATCATTCAAAAAATATTGTTGTCCGGAGCTTTAATTTGAAAAGATATTTTGCTTGTGATCATTTTTCATAAAGTTATGGGGGTTTAAAGATTGGTATTTTGGCTAATTTGGGACAATTAACGCGCGATATATTCGCGCTATTAACGCGTAAGCGGAGAGTTAATCCGTCTGAGAAATCGTTCCAAATTGGTTGATGGAAGCTTATTTGCTTAATTGATTTTTTACTAGGAGCAATTTTTTGTTCCGACTTTCAATACAAAATTAACGGAAAATTTGTGCTCGGGTGGGTTTTTTTTCTTCAGACAAATTTCGACTTTTTAACTAGCCATTTTTGACGGAAATTTTTTTATATCAATCGAAAAGTATTGTTGTCTTGAGCTCAAATTTGAAAAGATATTTCACCTGTAATCATTTTTCGTAAAGTTACGGGGGCTGAAAGATTGCCATTTTGGCCAATTTGACCAATTTGGGACAATTAACGCGCGATGTAATTCGCGCTAATAACGCGTAAGCGGAGATTTAATCCGTCTTATAAATCGTTCCAAATTGGTTGAACGAAGCTTATTTGCCATAATTGATTTGTTACAAGGAATATAAGGCGGTTCTTCAGACAATTTTCGAATTTTTACAGAAACTTTGACGGAATTTTTTGCATCATTTGAAAAATATTGTTGTCATGAGCTAAAATTTGAAAAGATATTTCACCTGTGATATTTTTTCGTAAAGTTACGGGGGTTTAAAGATTGCCATTTTGGCCAAATTGGGACAATTAACGCGCGATATATTTGCGCTATTAACGCTTAAGCGGAGAGTTAATCCGTCTTAGATATCGTTCCAAGTTGATGAAAACAAGCTGATTTGCCATAATTTGATTTTTACAAGTAGCGAAATTTATCCTTTTGTACTTTATATGGTGTGGGGTGATGATTTTCTTTTTTTTTACATTTTAAAAAAAGTTTTATTACATTTAACTCTTATAATGTTATCATTGCTTCATACACCTTGAAATGCAGTCGGAACATTCAGGGCTTCGCCCTGATACGAGCAATCTTGTTTGAATTTCAAAGGCCAATAAGCCTTTAACCTTTTAAATGTTTTTGGAGAGGTATTGTTGCATGAAAAAAATTTAATTTTATAAATAATTAGGCTTAATTAGTACAAAAGAAAACAAATAATAAATTCTCTGAAGTAGGAATTGATACCTTCTTCAGTGAAAAAAAATATAAGCGATATCTATAGATTCGTCCAAAATTTGAAAACAAACAATGTGATTTTTATTTTGCTAAATTTTTCAAAAGTTTTATGTTAGATCATTCAAACCCGTTTGCCGGTTAATGTGGTTTTTTTCTTTAAAAAAAACTCGAAACCTCAGTTGTATCCTAGATTCAGCGGTCGTATTTATTGGCTGCTTTGTTTTGATTTCAGACTTGATAAACCATCCAAATCGAGGGATGCTTGACCCAATCCCAGCCGAAATGTTTTGCGATGACATCGAGAAAGTCTCGCTCAAAAACAACCAGGCTCGCTGCATCTGTCAGCAGAAAGATTATAGAGTCAATTCTAGAACACAAATCATGGCAGCCAAAACAACAGAAATTTTCTTGAACAACCAAATTCCAAAAAACGCTTCTAAACAATGCATGAAGATACATTTACAGCTCAAAGAAATCAAAATATTTGAATCCTTGAACAATAACACCCTGAGATTAGAAAAAAACTACAAAGTGCATGCCATATTTGATCTGGAAAGCTTTAGGCGACATGGAGTATCTTTTTCGGTTCTGCTACATTATCAGCACAACTTAAAGAACTCGTCGTTCAAAATCATGTCGTTCAGCAGAGTCGACTACTTTCATGCTCGGTTTAAAAATTGTTTTTCCAAAGTTCCATGGGTTCCACCTGAAGTTTGCATTTGCTAGCAACACACAACAATTTTCAAAATCGACGACTATAAGCAGCCAATTGAATTACAAACAAGCTGTCACCTAGAGAATAAATTACATAATTGCTATAGTTAAATGCATAAAAGCTGGCAATCTGAATGGCTTCTGGTATCTTTGCCTGACCTTGATTGGTCCGACTGCCTTTTTTGTCGATGGAAACATCTTCTAAATAAAAAAAAATAATGTTCAAACATTTTTAGCAAAATGAAAACACAATGATAAACTTCAAAAAAAATTTTGGTTATACTTTTTGATTTGATTTCAAATCACAAAGTGAACGCAGAAACGTGTTTACCTTAATTCATCTTGAAATTGCCGGCTTAAAAGGTTGAAATATGTTTCGTGTTAGTTATCCTTATTTGCTGTATTGTTATCAAAGCAATCTCAAATTCAACCGAAAAAAAAACGAGCAAATAGAAAAAGGTATATTTATAGTATAAAAGGTATATGATCGAATTCCTCACTTGAGCTGAGAAAGGAAGTATTTGAGCCAATGCAATGAATAAAAGTTTGACTTAATGTAAAAGATTTCAGGCCGTTGGACGATTTGACGATTTGATATTTGAGGGGCGAAAAAAGCAAAGAATTCGACTTTATTTTTGAAAAATTTATGTGAAAAAAAATCTGCAGAACCCCTCGTTTACAATGTGTTTATGGGTAATTTGTGACTTTCTCAGCTCGAATCCATTAGCTCGAATTTCAAAACTCGAATTTTAATTTTTTTATAGAGCATTCATAAACAACTGCGCTCCAAAAAAGTTTTGTTTTGAAGCAGCTTCTGCAAACGTTTTTCAAGGAACACCAAAACAAGCTGATTATTTTTTACTATTTTGATATCATTATTTTTTTAGGATAAAATTTTTTGGTATTATCTTTTCGAACAAAAAATTGTATAAAAAGATCAATGAAATCCGAAATATGTCTGGAAACTGAAACCACTCGGCAACAATTTTTTTTCATTTTCAAAGAATAAAAAAAGGAAAATTTGATACCGGTACCAAGTTTCGCGTGAACAATTTGAGTTAAGATGAATCTCTAACTCATAGAGTAATTTCGGATAGGGTACACCGTCTGCTCGTCACGCTATCTTATTTTCGGCCGGATAGATTCGTGCAACTTCTTAGTCTAATACCGGTCCTAATCTTACTCTTATATCTACTAGTCTCAGGGTGTTTAACTAGTCTCTGCTAGGCTCAATAGATCTTGAGTATACTGGTTTATTGCGGCAGCTGAAGTTCTCTTGGAGAGGCAACTAATTTCTAAGTTAAATTCAAATCTCTCTGGTGCTGAAATTACAAGTAATTTCAGCACTTACAAATAAGTGGGTTGTTAGTTAGATGGAATATGATTGGTTAATATTAAATATTTTACAGTGTTAAAATATCTAATTTATCCAATTATAAAATGTAGTTTAGATCAGGTTCCACCTATCCGGGTTTTACAGAGTTTTTTAGAATTTTCTTTCTGCAATTTGAAGGATGGATGATGAAATTTGGTATTTGGCGAACATCATTTTCTTATCCGGTTCCTCTTGGGGGAAGAACGTTCCAGGACGCTGGAATCAGGGATAGGAAATTGTTATTACGTCGTTCGACAACGACAGTGATCTCCAATGAAATCAATCCGATTTCAAAATGGTTTGCTATGACGGGTTTTTCTGTATTATGTAGAGAACTTGTTTTGTGTGCAACCTCGTCTGGGAATGGCGTGAAGATCGTGTGTGGAAGGGATGCCTTGTAACTCGGATCTCTACGTATACTTGAACATCGAGGTGGTCATTGGTCTAGTTCAATGAAGTCCTTTTCTGCGAAGTCAAGTCGTACTCTAAATCCTTTGAGTCGTGATTGTGGACAGCATGTCGGTTGTGTTTAGCCATTCTTTTGTGCGAGTGTGATGGGATCATCTAGTCTTTGGATGTTCGTCTTTGTTGTTGTGTATTGATCTATATACTGCAAAGTATGATTTACATTTTATAAAAGTATGTTAGTTCGGTTTTTTAATCATGAATTTAGTTAGTTGTTTTCACAAAAGCGTTTTGTTTTAGTTCGGTTATTTTGAAGAATTACTCACCCTTGAGTACCTCTTATTGAAAATAGAAGTGTGGTCACAAAGCGTGGATGTAGCGCGGTGGGTTAGGCCGGCTATAGAGCATGCTCAGGACGTCCTCTCTGGTGGGTTAGGCCAGGAGTGGGAGTATGATTTCATGCTGTTTCGTTGAGAGGTCCTGTTTTGAGATAACGTTTTATGTTGGTTTTATGTTGGTCTATCTTATGTTGCTTTGGTTGTGTCTTTTTTTCAAAAATCAAATTGTTTTTGGTATGGGTTTGTCTTGCGACTTTTTTGTGTTTTATTATTTCTTTCTTAGACTTTATAATAGTCTTCAAAAGAATAAATTATCCAGCTTTAAACTGGGTTAATCCGGTTTGGGTACCGTTGGTTTTCTTTTCTTAGTCATGCTGTTATTTTATGATTTGTGGTGTTTAGTAAGCTGCGTTGGTTAGTTTGGTTAAGTATATAATTCCTTTCCAACCGGGTTAAAGGAAAACTCGAAACTTGTTATCGTGTGTTAGAGTTGTTGAGTGTGAAAGCTTGAAACTTAAAATCATTATTTAAACAATTCTTCGTGGGCGAGCTGTGCGAGTTTGGATAGAATTCTTGTGCTAGTGAATGAAAATATCAAAAGGTTATTACTGCATTTTCATTTTATCAATTTATTACATGAAATTTCAATTTTATTGCTAGTTTTGGGGGAAATTTAAAGTTATAAATTTTCATCATAAGTAAATTTACTGCTTTATGGGGGAATAATTTATAATCTAATTTACTACATTTGGTATGAATTTTATCAGATTATCTTTTGTAAAATATTAATGAAGTTTAGAAGAATTTTAACAAGTTTATTTTTTATTTGTGCGAGGATGCCGTGGAGGTTAAGATGTGTTTTGAATGAGGTTATATATTTTATGATTGTATTTAGTATTGTGAATGAATTTTAATATGGGTATTTCAATAGGCTGGATAAATTCATGCGGGACAAGGAAGGGTCTGGATTCTTCGGCATTAAGGGTCCTCGTGATGGGACAAAATATATACATCTGGGTAACTGGGTCATAGTTGCGAGGATGCCGTGGAGGTTAGTATCTTTGATGCAATATGTAAAATTAAGGAAAAATGGTGACGTGTACTTTGAATTAAAAAACTGAAAACGATGGTGAGGTTGTCTTGATGGGGTATGCAAATCAAAATGATTTTGTATAAAACGATAGTATGTATATGTGTGGGTTTGTTTAGTGCGTAACATAATATCGTGGGAACAGTGCAAATCGCGTTCATGTGGTGAAAGAAAGTGAAAGTTTAGTGAAAGTAACTGAAATTTATCATAGAATCTTTCGTATGCTTGAATATCAGCTAGTGATTCTGAAATGATGTGACCATACTTTCTATCAAAAATATTAAGTGTGAATACGTATGATGTTTTGATGAAAAATTTTTCTGTTAGTTGCGGGTTAGCGAAGCGGTCTTCATCTAAAAATTGGTCTCGATTGGGTTGGATGATATTATGGTCGTAATATTCTATTGTAAATTCGTTAGCTCGGGGTGCAGTGAATGTTTTTAGTAATTTTTTATATCCTACTTAAGTAAATTGTCGAGGTTTTAGTGTTTTAGTGAGTCTATATAACATGTCTTTGTTTCTTTTTATGCTGTCATGAGTATTAGTTAGTGGTAGGCAAAGGGGGTTGGTAAAATGATAATAAGCTGTCCAATGAAGTGTTGGCATTAAAACATGTTCATCTACAAAACTACGTGTGTCCTTAGTATCATTAGGTGTTTTTAATGTATATTGTGGAAATGAGGGTAAGGTGATTGCAAGAAAATTTTTCGTGTTTGTGTGTTGCGGGCGATTAATATATTCGCAGGCTGTTCCGGGTTTGGTCGGGAATGGGTGATTCGGGAATTTTCGTTTAAAAGTGCGATAAGCTCGGTGAGTGCTACTAGGTGTTTCGGTGGATGTGGATGATTGTGTGAATGATGCAGTGTAAGCTGAGGAGGGTGTAGGAGTAGGTGGGTTTGAGGATGTTAACGTGGATGATAGTTGACGTATTGAAAGGGTGTTGGGGTGTATTAATTGTTGTTGTAAAGTTATAAAATTATCAAGCTCCTGGGATATTTGGGGGGTATCTGGGGAATTATTATATGATCTGTCGGAATGGAGTGGAGAATAGGTTGGGGTTACTTGGGAAGCGTAGGAAGGAGTGGAAACGGATGGGAGTGAATGATTTGATGGAATTGGTTGAAAAGTGGGTTTTGAAAAAACTGAGGAGTTGACCTGAGTATAATTTGATGGAGATGGTTCGGAGTCTGCAAATTCGTCAGGGGTGTCTACATTGGGGTTATTAAATTGTGAGATAGAGTATAAAACTGAAATATCTGAGTTAGTATCAGAATCCGTGCTTGATGATGTATTAATAATCGGAAAATCGGGTGGTGGGAAAACAAAAAGTGGTATGATTGGGATTGGAGTTTGGAGGTTGGCTGGGTGGGAATTTGAGCGATGGAGGGATCCAAAGTGTCGGCTCATCGTGGGCTAAACAAATGATTATTTTGAGATTGAAAAGTGGTGGTGTGAGGTTGTTCTATAATTTGTTCATATGTATTTTCATTTTGTGAATGATGTGTCATTATGTGTTGGATGGGACTTTGTGTTGTATTTTGTCTAGAATTTGGATTATGTGTGATTGCTAGGTTTCGAAAATTACGGGGAACTAATGATAATGGATGGTTTTGTGGTAGGGTTGGTATCTGTGGTGCTCTAGGTGTTGTGTCTACATTATTATGTTTTTCATTATATGTGTTTGGTCTTGTGGATATTTTTGTATTATATTCTTTTATTTGTGCATCTAAAATATTTTGTTGATTGATGATGAAAAAATTCCAAAAAATTCTGCAAATAGTATACGTGCTACACTTGCTTGTCTGTTTAATTGTGTGTGTATAGCACATGTGTTATAGATTCCTTTTAACAGTGAGAAAAGAAATCCTATAAAATTAAACATGGCGTATAAGATAGTTAATTTTTCTAAGATGTAATAGGGCCATCCTAGAAAAGCTAGAATTTCGTTTTTCAATGTGACAAAACTGAAAATATTTATAGGTAAAATATCTTATGGTCTGTATTTTTCACCGCTTAAATATATGTAGTCTTTGATATCTTTAAAATATCCGCTATAATCTTGTGTTAAAATGTCTGCGAATCCTGCGGTTTCGGCAAGTTGTCTTAAATTCTGGTCAATTGATAGTTTTTGTATTGTGTCCTTTTGTGTTAATAATTCCTGAAATTGTTGTGTTCTAATGTGATGTTGGATATCCGATTTAGAATAAATTCCAATTGATTGTAAATCAATATTTGGATTACGAGCAATGGCTCTGATGCTTTCGGGTGAAAACTTTTTGAGTGATTGCATTAATGTAGGGTATGGTGTAAGGAGATAGTATTTATCTTCATCGGGATTTAATTGTACTACATTGTGGCTATTTTCTGATCCACATGGGACTGCGGTATCCCAAAAATATGTTCGTCTAGAGAGTGTGTCAACAAAATGTACTTTGTTTTTATAGAATATAGGATTCTTTTATAACAACGTTTGTCTTCAAAAACACATAGGGGTGATACTTTTTGGTGCAAGTATAAAACCATAAAATGTTTCCTTCGTAATCTAGAAAATTTGATCTGTTTCCTGATAATAAGTATCCTGCGTAAGGTATTTTTAGTACTGCTAGTGCGAGTGATTGTAAGATTTGTGTTCTTTCCAATTCGCATAATTGGTGAAGTGTTTCTAATTCGGAGAGTGACATTTCTTGAAAAATTCGACTAATTGTGTAGTCTAACTTCATATCTGAATGGATATCATAATGAATATTACCAAAATAGGTGCTATTCATTAGTGATAGTTCTTGTAAACGTGTGCTTTTACTGTCATGTGGCTTTAGTTTTCCACCAGGTTGACCTGTGCTTGTTTGAAAGTTAACTGGGATGTATGACGTTCCTTCATTTATAAGATGACTTGTGGCATAAGGGTCAAATTTTATTTTTCCAGTGTTCATGTCGAAACCTTTTTTGTATTTGACAAGTATTTCAGAGTATTGTGTTTTATAAAGTGGATTTCTGTATTTACATGCAAATTCTGTTTCTTGATAGATTTGGAAACGTGTTAACTTATTTTCTATATCATGAATATTTCTAAAATCATTACTTTGTTTTCGGGATGGGTTTACTTGTTCGTATGGAATTGATTCTATAAAATATTTTTCATGAAATTTTATCATTCGAGCGTGTATTTTTGCTACTTGAAATGTTGTGCATGTATCTTCGGGAAACCAAACAATTGTTGCTTGTGTCCGTGTTGTAGGGTCACAATAACGTTGATCATTTTTGCAAGGTAATCTAATTCCTTGATAGATCATGGTGTTATCAGATAAATCTCGTGTGAGTTGTACTTTTTCGAGTTGTATTTTCCAATCGAAAAACATTATTTCTTGATATCCTTTATTTTTTGTGTCTGCTTTGCAGTTTGAGGGGTCATTTATTCTAATGTGTGGTATGCAATGTTTATCGTGTATGTCATAAGTTAATCTTCCGCGTGCGCCGTTGTATGGGTATTTTTCGTCTAGTTTTATATGTCCTTGATATCTTTCAAGTTCTGCTTGATGTACAGAATCGGCAAAGACTTGAAAATTCACTAATTTTCTGTTTGTGTTTTTTTTCTTGTTAGGTTTAGTCTGAGTAATTCATTTTTACAATCATCGGGATTTAGATGTAAAATTCGTTCTATATTGCTTTGATAGGATGATTCGTGATCAAGTCGGTTCTTATTTCCATTGGAAACTTGTGAACAGTGTACTTTCTTTTCGGAAAATGTTGCTGTAAATTTATATTCTGTGACTGTTGTTGCTCAGGCTTTTGAATACAATGTTGCTATTACATTTGTAGTTTCTATAGCTTGTGGTTCTGTTTCGCATTGTGATACTTGATTTATTGCATATTTGTGTAGTGTTTTTTCTTCGTTTTCTTCACAATCGTAGTGTGTTACTAATAAATCCTGGAGTCCTGTGCGAGGAGAAGGATTTGTGTTCTGTTCGGAAAATATTAGAAAAAAGATGTGTTGGAATGTTAATATTTTTAGAATATACATTTGTATGATAATCCTGAGTATGGGTTATAAAATGTGATGTAACCAATTGTGTTTTTGGTATATCTATCGTATTTATATATTACTTCAGTTGTTATAAATGGTGGTGGTAGCGATTGAGCTGTTATATTTGGTGGACTTAATGGGTAGGGATGTTGAACAATATTATTAAGTTTGATCGTGATTTCGAATTTCAATTGGAGACTATTTTGTTGAAGTATTTGAATATTGTGTTCACGAATATCTTCGTGGATATCTTGTCTATATTGTAATCTATTGAGTGCCCAACTGTGGAGTCGGTTACTTTCTTGATGTTGTCCAAATAATGGTGGGGGTGCTACGAATGTGTGCCAATCTAATCGTAAAGAGATATTTGTTGATGATTGTTCTCGATATCTAGCGTCGAGGTTATTTGAAAAATTTAAAGAGAAAAGTGTCGGTGAGATTTGACTTAATGATGGTGTTGATGATAGTGATAATGTTTCTGGTAATGATGATAGTGTTGTATCCGTAGAAATATCTATTGGGTTGTTTACTAAGTTTGGTTCACCTTGTGTATATGATTGAGTTGTCCAATATTGTAGTCGTGCGGTGGGATTGGGGGGGTTAAAGCGATTTTCACGTATTTGCGCAGATGTTGGCGTTGAACCTAAGTAATCTGAGGGTATACTTGAGGTGCTACGTTGTGAAAGGAGTGGGGGAGTTTCTGGTAATGTACTATTTGGATTCTCTGAAGTAGTTGGTGTAGGTGATTGGGGTATATCAAAATGAACTCTAGGGGTTTGAAAATTTCTGTTTCGTCGTGGATGTATAATTTGTCTATTTATTTCGACTGTATTTTGTTTTTGACTAATGTTTCTTATTCTGCTTAATTTTTGTGGTAATGTGGGGTACAAATTATATGTTGGTTCACTTAGGGGTGCCTGTCGCTGAACTGGTTCTAATGGTTCGGATAAGCGAGCGTGTCGTTTTTCAAAGGTGTATGGATTATCTTGAAAAGAAATTCGTGTGGATGTTTGGGGGTTTTGGGTAGTTGTGGGTATTGCTGGATTTTCTTGGGATGATGTCGGTGAAGACTGATTTTGTGATTGTTGGTTAGCAATTTTTGAAAGTGTTTGATTGATTTTTTCTAGTGGGAAGATTTATTTTTTTTGTAGTGTTCATCAATGAAAAGAATTTAAAAAAATGTTGCTAAGACGAATGTGACTATTGCCTTTCTTACACATTTGCACATTGTCAGTATTAGGGATGATAAAAATATGATGAAAATTACAAATAGTAAAAAAAATATCTGTTCTACTAAAAATTGTTCGTATCATTTAAATAGATTGTGAATTATCGTACCTGTGAATATGATCAATGATTTAGGAAAGTTGGAGATATATTTCAATTAGGGAGAAGAAAATTTAAAAAATGTTGAAAAATTATTAAAATGATTATAAAAGCTTCAAAAGTATCAAATAGAAATATGAACAAAAATTTGAATAGTATGAAAAAGTTTATTAAAAGATTTAAGATTGTATTTTTTAAGATTTTGACTGTTTGAGAGAAAAGCACTTCAGAAATGATTCCTTCGTCGAATATTTTTTGTTGTTTGAGACGAAATTCAAGTGTGGTCGAGTTATTTATGGATTTTTTGACAAGTGGGTTGAGTTTTGTGAAAAATTGTTGGGGGCTAATTTTATGGTGTTCGGGAGGTCTTCTTTGCTTTATTTTTATTTGTCGGGTAATCTGGGGTATTTTTGATATATTTTTACTTTAGGCCAAATGGTTATGGTCCTTTTTTACTTTAGGCTAATTTGTTATTTTTGGTTGGAGGGTTTTTTAGGTCTGAGTTGGGAAAATATTGTTGATCTTTGCGTTATTAGATAAGGGAGGGTTGTAATATTATGGTGGTATTTATTTTAGTTGTCAAGTTTCAGCGAGTTGCTTATTTTTGACCTGGAGGTTGTAAAGTTATAGTTATAGTTATGCCTGGAGTTTAATATCTTTCGGCTAATAGGTTGGTGTTAGAGATATTGAAGGTGACGGATTTAAGTGAATCCTATTGGCTGAACTTGAACTAGAATTGTTGCGAGTTCGTCTGCATGTTATTTTGAAAAATGAAAGTTCAAAATGATTCAGAGGTGCAGAAATTGTTTATTTTAAAATTAAATTTGTTTTTGAAATTCAACTTTCTTTAATATTTTAGATTGTGGGATGAATGTTTTGTAGTTTTTACGTGGTTGATTTCTAAGTCGTGATAATTCTCTATGTTCTGATTTTTCTACTTGTTCTTGTGGTAAAATTTTTTCTATCATTTTCCTATTTTTTCTTTCTTTTTGAGGTATTTTTGGGTCTGGCGTTTTTGTATTGTTTTGAGTTGTGGTTTGTTTTTGATTTTGTTTTTCATGATGAACGTTGTGTTGTTCATCCATTTCTTTTTCTGTATATAAATGATTTTGAATAACTTTTAAACCTGTGAAAGAATATAATTGAGTTAATTCGCGTAGTGCGTACTCTTTTGGGTAGTAGGGCAATAGATTGTTTCGATGTTGAACAATTTCTTTTTGATTTGAATCGGTGAGTTTATTTGTTACGTCAGTGGGTTTGGCAATTATTTGGATGGTCCTTTTCGAAGGGGTTGTAATTTTTTAGAGATTCCTTTTTGTGTATTAAAGTTAGGTATTAAGACAAATGTTCCAATTTTTAGGTCTGTGGCTGGTGTAAAACGTGAATTAATTTGGTCGTTAATATTTTGCCTTTGTAACAATTTTTTTGTTATTTTTTGGTAAATTTTATTGTGTCTTTTATCTCTATTTAAAATCCATTCGGTGTGTGTGCCGGAGGCTAATTTGAGAATTTGTGGGTGATGAAAATGATCTTCATTATGTTTGTGTAAAGGTAGGTTATAACAAACTGAGTCTTTATTTGGCTGGCAATGACCTTGTGCATTTTTATGAGAGTTTGCTGTAAACATAATTGGTTTACGTGGTTTTTGATTAAAAACCAATTCGTATGGTGACATTCCTAGAGTTGTCGTGATTTGTGAATTATATGCTAAGGGAAATAATTTTACATCTGCTGACCATTCTGTGTATTTTGTATCATTTCCATTTATGATACATCTGAGATATTCTTGTAGTGAACGGTTCATACCTTTGACTAAACCGTTTGTCCAAGGTGCATGAGATGTACGTGGTTTATGTTTGATGTTATATAAGTGGCATAGTGTGATGATTTCATTATTTATGAATTCTGTACCGTTGTCTGTAACTAAGATTTCGGGTAATCCGAATTTAGCTATCCAATTTTCATAAAGCGTCGTGTAAGCATTATAAGCATTACAATGTGGTACTGGGTTGAGTGCTACATAATGTGTGAATGCAATAACAATGAACATAATGTAGGAGTTTCCTTCAGAAGATGGTGAAATTGGTCCTTTTGTATCGAATGAAATGCGATGGTTAAAATATAAGCTTTGTCCTTTAAAATCTTGTTTTTGTGCTATTTGTTTTTGATTTGGATAAGTTTTGTTCAATTGACATATTATACAATCATTGCATAATACTTTTATCCATATTGGTGCATTTGGGAAAAAAAATTTTGTGTGAAGTTCGAGTATGTTTTTTCTGATCCGGAGTGTCCTTTAGTATTTTGTGTATGTGAGATATTAAAAGCTATTTTTAACATATTTAAAGGAAGACAGGGAACTTTAGACTCGTTTATTTATATTCTAAAAGATCTGTATTTTCATTAATTGTTGTGTTATTAAATTTTCGGAAATATCGGATGAGTGCTTTATTTCCTAAAATTGTGGTATCTGCTTTTACGGGCTTAGTTTTGTATTTGTGCAATGATTTTAATTGTCTAATAACTGGGTCGAGGTTTTGATATTGTTTTAAAAGTTCAAGTGTAATTTTATCTGTTGGGGAGAAAATTATTGTCAATTTCCAGTTTTGATAAAGGAATTGTGTCAAGTGGGTCATGAAGGTCAAAAACTTAGTTGATTGTGTATTTTAAATCCTTTGTTTGCGGTCCTGATGAATTTATTTTATTGGTCCAATTTTCTTTTTCAATTAATGGAAAAAGGTCTTTTTTATGCGAGTGCTGTTTTATTCTCTTTTGTTGAGTATTATTTTTTATCCATTGTGAGTATGGAATTGGTTTAAAAGTTGATGTTCCAAGTAAATCAACTTCGTAGTGATTATTTTGGCAATCTAAGTAGAGTAAAAAATTTTGTAGATTATTTATCTGTGATTGATCAATATCAGTTTTTACTGCATATTTGCATTCTAATCGGGGTGATGTTTCATCTTTTGCGAGATAAAATTTAATATTTTGTGGTATTTCAACTGTAGTTTTTCGTGTTAGCAATTCAGGTGGCGTATTTCGACTTAATGTATCTGGTAACGCAAGGTTTTTTCCTGCTGTCCAAACTATATGTAGGTTTGGAAATTTCATTAGAATTAGTTGAAATCTATAAACTCCATGATTTGGATTTGACTTTTGTGTAAAGAGAAATATAATTGGTTTGTGATCTGTGAATAGAACTGTTAGGTGTTTTGATCCAAGCATCAGAAATTCAAATTCTGTAAGTGTATAATTTATAGCTGTACATTCTCTCATTAGAGTTGAGAGTCGTAGCTCTGCTTGAGTGAATAATCGTGAATTTGCTGATATAAGGTTTCTTTTTTTTGTTCCACTATGTGATTGTAGCAATGCTGCGCCGATGCCAAAATTTGAAGCATCGCACATTGCATAGAATGGTTGATTTGGATCTGGAATTGTATTTGAAATTTGTTCAGTTAAAAGTTTTTTAATTTCTTCAAATCTTGTTTGATGTTCAGTGGTCCATTCAAAATTATTTTGTTGTCTGAGGATATTATAGAACTGTCTTAAGTATAATTGCATTTTGTAATTTTATTTACTTAAGAAATTTAACATTCCAAGGAATTCTTGGATTTTCTTTTTATTTGTAGGTGGTTGAAGTTTTTGGATTGCATCAATGCGTGATTTTTATGGAGTGATAGTGTTTCGTTCAAAATTATGTCCTAAAAAACTTAACGCGTGTTAAAAAGAAATGTGATTTATTGGAGGCTGCTTTCAGATTTTCGTTCTGAAGTACTTTATGGTATTGTTCTAAAACTGTAAACATCTCGTCTTTGGTTTGTGATTGCATAAAAACATCGTCTAAATAGGTGATTGCATTTTTCTTGAGTATTAGTGTTCTAAAACAATTACTCATAAAAGCTGAAAAAGCTGCTGTTCCTATGGATATTCCATAGAATAAGCGATTAAATTCATATTGATGATTTCCAATAACAAATTGTGTTAAACGTTGTGATTGTTCATCTAGTGGCATTTGGTTATATGCACTATTCATATCTGCGGTTGCGAAGTATTTACCATTTATCTTTGTTAAGATAACTTGTATTGGTTCAATGGGCCAATTGCATTTTGATTCGTCAATTAGTGAATTGAGGTATCTAGCGTCTAAAACTATTTTTAGTGATTCACCTTTTGCTAGAATTATAACAGGGTTAATGAAGGTGTTTTCTTTTGGTTGTTCTTCTTTATTTACTGGTGAGATAATTTCGTATTGTTCTAAAATGTTAAGTAATCGGTTTACCTTGTCATGTAAGTGAATTGGTACTTTACTTGCTCTTTGTTTTTTGAAAACTGCGTCAGGTTTTAACGGAAGGTGTAGTGATGAACTAATTTTTCCAACGTCAAATTTTGATGTTGCATAAACTGTTGAATATTCTATTAGTTGTTTTGCTAATTTATCAAATTCAATCTGTGTAATTTGTGAGTGTTCAAAATTAAACATTGTTAAAAATTTTTGTTGCTCTTTTGTGTAATTTGTTATTTAAATGATGGTTTTAAATATGGTGTTTTTGTGAAGTAATCTGTGTTTCTTTTTTCATTACTTATTATATTATTTATGGATAATTCTTCGTCAAAAATTGTTGATTGACAAATATCTAATAATTGGAGTATAATATTTACGCGGTAAGCTACTTCATTTATAGGTGAAATTGTAGCTTTTGTTTCACAATATCCTAAAAGTCCTAAGGGTAATGTTACTTGATTGGTGTATTATTATACACGTGTAATGAAATGATGCCGGAATTCGTATTTTTCGAGTATTTTATAGATGAGATTGTAATTTTGAAAAATTTGTGAATAGGTTTAAATTCGAAGTCTGACATAAAAAGTTGGTTTTTATTTTGACTTTTGTTATACTGATGAACTTGTTTTATTGAAAAAATTATATATATTTCCTGATAATGGTTTCAGGTGTTTCCGTTGTTGATTGTAAATGGGGTAAAATTTTGAAAAGAATGGTGGTTGTTTGTTTAATCTTTGGAAAAATGTTAGGGCTGTCTTTTTTGTTTTTGTGTACTTATCTTTGATTTGTATTTTACTATTTAGGTTGTTGATTGTTGGTATATATTTGGATCTAAATGGTATGCCAATAATATTGTGCTTAATATCAGTAATATGAAATATTTGTTTAAACGGTTTGTTTAAAATTTTGTTTTGTTCCATTGTTCTCGTGGGGAGAAGAAATAATTGGATTTTTCCATAATTTACTAATGTTGATCCTTGTGCTGTTGCTAATTTGCTAGAAATTTCAAGAGGTGTTAAATTTGGATGCAAGGTTTTGATTTCATTCAATGTGGGAATATTAATTATATTTGATTCTGCTCCTGAGTCAATTAAAAAAATCAATTTCAAGATCTGGTGGTTGAAATTCGTGATTTTTTGGACTCTCTAAGAGAAATGGAATTGTCCAATTTTTTTCTCTTGGTTGTTCTTTTTGTATATTTTGATAAATATGTTTTGTGTTTGAGCATTGTGTTTCGTCTTTATTATCGGGTTTAGTTACCGTGTTAATTTCGTTGACTTCTTGTGTAGTTTGTGTATTATCAATGGGTTCAATACAGTAATTGTAAAGGAGTTCCAATTGATTTTCATATATACGTGAAGTAAAAGGTTGTTCATATATGATAGGTTCATAGTCAATTTTGACTGTTATCATATTTACAGAGATGGTATTATCTGTATCACTTTCTGTATCTGACGATTCACAATTTATATGATTTAGTTGTAGTTCGTTACTTCCTGTGTCATCAATACCTGGGGGGTCTGAAGTTGTTTCTTCATTTGTCTGTATGTTTCATGTATTGATAGAATGATTTATTTGGTTCTTTGTGCTTTTGAGGTTTATTCTGATGGTCTTGCTGTTTTTGTCTACATTCGGAAATACTGTGTCCGTATCGTCGGCAATAATTACACCATTTTTTGAAAGATGGTTTGCCTTTAAAATTTGGATGTTATGTTTTTCGTAGATATTTAGTATTTCAGTGATTTTTTCAATCAGATCTGTGTCTGATTCTTGTACATTATTTATATGTGTAGTATTTGTTTCAATTCGATTAACATATTGGAGTTTTAGATTTTCGGTTTCTTCGAGTTTCGTTGTTATTTCTGCTTGTTCTAGTTTATCTACTAGTTTTCTAAAATCTAAATCTGGTTCTCGAATTGAGGAAGGATGAGATGCTCTCTTTTTTATAGCTATTTTCCTTAATTGAGATGTTAAGGTCATCATTAAAATTTCTGTCATTTTTGTGTTTTTATAGTCATGTGTATTAAGTGAATATGCTTTTTGAACTAGTGTTTTGATACGTACTGCTAATTGTTTAATTGTTTCATATGGTAATCTGCGGATTTCATTGCATATTACTCTTTGATGTTGTTTGTTTCTTTCAGAATCACACATTTTTGAAAATTCTTGTGTGAATCTTTTCTAGTCTGATTTTATTTCTACGGGTATTACTGAAAACCATTTTTGAGCTGCGCCATCTAATGTTGTTTGTATTAACGCTGTGCGTCTATGTATCCAATTTTGATGGAGTGGCGTATTAATTGGTTCAGGTCCTATATTTAAAATTAAATTTGCTGTTACTGCATTTAGGTAATCTTCTACAGAATATTCAGGGTCTGTTCCTGTGAATACCATCAGTGGTTTATTGGATGTTATTGATGATCCACCCATGAGGTATGAATTCATTGTTATCTGTAATGATTCTGCGGCATTTGGCATTTGTGAAAAATTTGAAAGTTGATTTTTTGTTATTTCGTGTTGCTGAAGGTAATATGGAAGCGGTATTTCATTTTGCATTTGAGTTGGTTGATAAGAATGCATTAACATTTGGTTTTGTGGTTGTATTGGTTGAAAAGATTGTGTGTTAAATGGGTTTTGTATATGCATTTGTTGTGGATTTTGTATATCTGTTGGATTTTGTTGGTAAATTTTCATATTTTGGGATGGTTGAGATTGTCGCGATCTCTGTGTGCGATATTCTTTGGTATATGGTGCAAAAATATCTGGTTGGTAGTGATCATCATCATCAGTTGATAAGTAGTTTGTGTTATAAGGTGTATGTTGTTCATTTTTATTCTGTTGAAAAAATGGGTAATTTTCACTATGATCCTGTGTAGGTTGTGGATTATCTGGAAAGTTTACTGAAAGGGTTGATGTTTTTGGGAGATTCCAATAATGTGAAAATACGTGATTTAAGTTTTGTGTATTTTTTCGAGGAGGTTGATTTGTTTTTGGTTGGTGAGCATAATTATAATTGTGTTCTGCAAAAGTGTTTCTTGTGAACGGTTTTCGTGTTTTTGACGGTATTGTCATTGGTCTATACGTTTGATAGTCCATATGTGAATATTTTGGAGCAACCGAAGGTTTAACGGTTGATTTTAATGTTACTTGTGTTAGTAATGTATTTGTATTTCTTGGTGTTGTCAGATTGGGATGTATTGGTGAAATACTTTGTTGTGTAGCTGTTGCTGTAGTTTGGACGATTTCTTCATTTATGAAGTGTGATGGTGTTTGAATATCTTGTTGTGTAAGATTTCTTGTTCAATTGAGATTTTCATTATGTATAACTGTTGATTTTAAGCTGTTGTTTCGTGTATCAGGTAAACATGTATTATAATTTAGGGGTGTTGCGTCAATCGTTAATGGTATTACTCTTACGTAATCTCTGTGGAAAGATATTGTACTTATTGCTTGACTCGAGATATCTTGTGGAATATTTAGAAATGCTGGATGAGACCAATCAGGGTCCCAAACGTAATCTGATTGTTCTGAAAGGACAGTGTCGTCATTGGTATTGTGGGGTCTGAAATTTTTTCTTGCTTGTGAAATTAAATCTAAATTGTGGGTGAGATAATCTATTATAAACCATGCTAAAATCTTTTGTAAATCATGTTTACTGTTTTGTGAAACAACTTCTTCAGTGAAATTTTTGCGAATTATATGTAAAAATGTTGAAAATACTGTGGTTTCATTTTGTACTTTTGTATGTTTGGATGTTTCTGTTGGTGATATATTTTGAATTTCTTTTTTTTCCATTATAGATATATAACTATATGTTATTACAAAAACTTCGTTAGTGATTATGGAGTTTGCTCTTTGTAAATTATGATATTGTATGCTTTTGATATATTCTATAAATACTTTTGAAAATTCTAATTCAATATCGTCTGTTTGAGTTACATGGGCTGTATTTGGTGTGCTGAATTCTATGGTGTAGATTCCGTATTGCTGTGTTAGATTACATAAGTTTTTCAAATAATGTTCAATAATTTGTCTTTTGATTTTTACATCTGGGAATTCTGCTTTGCATGGACTGATTCCTGGTTCAAACAAATTTACGAGTAAGTTCTTACAAAACCGTGTTTGTCCTCTATCATCGAGTGAATCGATAAGAAAGGGAAAAACTGCTTCTTCGTCTGAACTTTCGTCACATTGAGTGTGGCTCATTTTTGTTGCTTGATGACTGTTTATATATAACTATCAATGTGTCTAATTGGTTGATTCCAATTATACAGATGTACTGGTTTGTGTTTATATTGCTTTTTTTTCTTCTTTTTCCTCTTTTTGATGAATTTGAAGTTGTTTCTGAGTCGGAAAAATATAATTGATCATGGATGGGACAATTTTTATCTCATGATTCTTTTAATTTGTATAGTTCGATAAACTATTGACTTCTGATTCAGAAAAGTCGTTTCTATTTTGTCTTGTTTGTTTATAATTTTTCTTTTTATTGTTTGTCGTTTTGTTCGAATGTATCCAACTGTTTGTGTATGAGGTGTGATTACAAGATCGTATTTTTGGTTATCTATTTCACAATTGTGTAAAACGATTGTTTGTTTATTTCCTAAATTTTTGAATGACATAAGGTTTAGGATGAGGGATGCAAGAAGTTATTAGTGATTTTTATTTTCCTAGATTGCTAGTTCTTACGATTTTTTTGGTTAGCTTAACCTGGGTCATTTTTTACTTTCTCGTGGCTAGTCTAAGTTAAGGTGTTAACTTAATTAATCTTACTTAGGGGTAGTGATTGTGTTCAAGGGTTGGAGAATAGTAAATCGATCCACAAGGTTCAGGTATAATTAGAACGCAAGTAGTTCGTTAGATACTATTTTAAACTTACTAAGTCTAAGATCTATCCTGGGTCTGTTAAGAAGAGGGTTCAAGTGTAGGATGAATAACCGAAGTTCTTCACTGTTTAACTTAGTTTGAATGGTTAGTTATATTTAAAAATTTCTATTACTCCTGGGTCTTTTGGAAAGGTTGGATAGTGAATCGACGTTTGAGGTCGTTAGACACTTGCTAAGTGGGTGGGGGAGAACAAAATTGTTCTTTTTGATCCAAGGATAGGCCTTGATGATCAGATTTTGAAATTTAGTGAGATAGAAAATTATAAAGATCCAAGGATAAGCCTTGATGTTCTGGTTTAAAATTAAGTAAATTTAAGTTTAAAATGGTTTAAATTTATTTAATAAAAATAGTTAGTTTTTCAATGATATCGGTGAGCTTATGATTGTTGTTATGTTTAGGTGATGGAGCTAGAACAATAGGATGATTTATGATAACTAACAATTTATTGTCATGCTACTAATTTTTATATTTATTTTCAATAAATATTTTTCAAATATGTTTTATATAATACTGCAGAAATTAAGAAAACGGTCTGAGATCTTTTTATCAATCGTTATTGCATATTAATAATTTTGTTTAGCGCCTGGAATGATCAGGAAGATTGACTTCAAAATTTTATGTTTGCAAATGAAAATCTAAATTCATTGCTAATAAGATTCTAAATATAAAAGTTTGTGTTGGCTTTTGCCTTACAACCATGAAACTGATTGGTAAGTTTCTATGTAGTCGTATATCGTCTCTTGTGCGAAGTCTTTTTCCAATACCAGGTAGTTCTAGTATTGTGCAGAATATCGGCTCTGATCTATTGAGTCGTAGAGACATTTCAATTAAGTTACTATCGTGTAACATTTTGAAAATGTTTTGTCTAATTTCTAATCTGTTTTTGGTTAGTTCTCAGCTATTAAGGTCTTATTCGAGACTTATGGTCGCACCAGATTAGTTAAGATGGATTTCTAACTCATAGAGTAATTTCGGATAGGGTACACCGTCTGCTCGTCACGCTATCTTATTTTCGGCCGGATAGATTCGTGCAACTTCTTAGTCTAATACCGATCCTAATCTTACTCTTATACTTTCTAGTCTCAGGGTGTTTAACTAGTCTCTGCTAGGCTCAATAGATCTAGGGTATACTGGTTTGTTGCGGCGGCTGAAGTTCTCTTGGAGAAGCAACTAATTTCTAAGTTAAATTCAAATCTCTCTGGTGCTGAAATTACAAGTAATTTCAGCACTTACAAATAAGTGGGTTGTTAGTTAGATGGATCATGATTGGTTAATATTAAATACTAATTTATCCAATTATAAAATGTAGTTTAGATCAGGTTCCAAATTTTAAAAATCAATTGGTTCTTTATGAGCGGGAATTAGCGTCAATTTTGTTGTTCCGAATTTCAAGGAAAATGAGAAATACTTATGCTGCTGATTACCTCGTGAGTGTGGTTGCACTAGCCTTTGGTTTCAAACCGCTCAATTAATACCTTATAATTGCAAACACGAAATTTTGCGCGTAGCGAATTATCTGCATTCATCGTCGTTCCAAATTAAGTTGAGGTTATCCAATTGGTCAAAATATTTCCAGTCAAAGTTATAGTTTATTAAAATATATTTGAAAACTATTCGAGACCAGTTATATGATAGTAAAAAAAACGTGATAATGCTAAACAAAAAACACAATTTTGGTAGCTTCAGTTACTGTTTGCTATCAAAAAATTTCTTTGGAAAAAAAGTTGAAAAAATTGGGCCAAAATTTTTTTCTTTTTTGAAAGTTTTTATGAAATCCAAGTTTTATGAATTTTTTTAAAAAATTGTATCGGTTTTTCCACTTTTGCAGAGATTTGTTTGTAGATTAAAATTAATTCTTTAACACTTTTCGCGTTTGCATAGCCCTCATCGCATCACGCACAAAGAAAAACGACATCGGATCACTTTCACGTAACCAGATATAAATAAGGGAAAATGATCAAAAATAGTTGAATCCAGTGTTTTTATGTTGGCATCAATATTTGCAATTAAATGATTAATACAGTTACTCGATGTTGGAGTAATGCGAGTTGGATAGCTACTCAAAATATACGCTCCACAGCTTTTTATTACATTAATATAAGACCTAGATCCGGCTTGCAATTTAAAGTGTCGATTTAAAAATCTCCACAAACAAGAAATTTATTTTTCAAAGCATTTAAGTACAGAAAATAAATCTCAAAGTGATTCAAAAAAATCCTCGCTTTGGATATTTTTGGTGCGTAGAAATTCAAGGATTCTAGCCATCAAGATGATAGATATTCACATAATCTTTATCACACAGCCAGGTTCAAAGCATTTAAGCACATAAATTACGAGGCCAAACTGTGCATTCATTGCATTGTAAGCGGAATACGCAACAGGCCAAAATCAGTTTTATCGCGGAACCCCCAACGTTGCTACTTTTCTTTTGCTGTTTTGGATTCCACAAACAAATACCTAAATCATTGTACCGCTCAAAATCGCTCCAAAAATAGGCGAATTTGCGGAATCCGCAACAGTATTTGTGGAATCCAGAAGAGTTTGAACCAATACGTTAAAAAAATCAAAATAACTAGGTTCGAAATTTTAGATTTGTATCTCAGCCAAGATGGGTCGAACAATGTCGGCTTTCGAAGAAAAATCCATAGTCGAGAAAGCCCTAAAGGTGAACTCACAGTCAAAAAATAGGTCGAGTCGGTCGAAACATTGTCGAGCACAAAGTTGCAAACTAAAGTTGAACGCAAAGTCGAGTTAATCGAAAATTAAAATCGATTTCAATTTTATGTGTTGAAAATTCCGATAAAGTTTTCGAACGCTTTCGTGAAAAACATTGAGCAAAACTTTCGGCTCAATGAAAACCCTCCATTTCAGAACACTGGGCTTACTTAAAGTCACTTCAGGTGATTTGTGAGTGCAAACCGTCATTTTCAATAAGTTCAGCTGAAAAATTAAAATTTTAAGGGCTCCTGCGGTAGTTAATAGTGGTTTGCAAGAAAATTTTTTAATTGCTCCTAGTTAATTAAACAATTTTGTCGCAAAATTCAAGAAAAACTCACATTTTTTTGCACAATTTTAATTTAAAAATTCTTTTTTCGTAGCGTGATGACTCATTTGGCCAACAATAATTTTTGGTCAAACTCGATCACACTGTTTTTTCTTGGTCAAACACGGTCAATTTGAGTCAAGAATTTCGAAACAAACCAGTTTTGGTCGAGTCAGTCGAAACATAAATCGCAAACCACGACCCAGGAACCAAAATTTAAAAAAAGGAAGTAAAAAATTAAAAAGATCTTTTAAGATCTCCATTTATTTATTTACTTATGAAATTCAAACTGCTCTTCACTTATCATTAGTGATTATTACAAATACGTTAAAAAAAATCAAAATAACCAGGTTCGAAGTTTGATATTTGTATCTCAACCGAGATGGGTCGAACAATGTCAGCTTTTGACGAAAAATCCACAGTCGAGAAAGCCCTAAAGGTGAACTCACTGTCAAAAAACAAGTCGCTTTGGTCGAAACATTGTCGAGCACAAAGTTGCAAACTAAAGTTGAACGCAAAGTCGAGTTAATCGAAAATGAAAATCGATTTCAATTTTATGTGTTGAAAATTCCGATAAAGTTTTCGAACGCTTTCGTGAAAAACATTGAGCAAAACTTTCGGCTCAACGAAAACCCTCCATTTCAGAACACTGGGCTTACTTAAAGTCACTTCAGGTGATTTGTGAGTGCAAACCGTCATTTTCAAAAAGTTCAGCTGAAAAATTAAAGTTTTGAGGGCTCCTGCGGTAGTTAATAGTGGTTTGCAAGAAAAATTTTTAATTGCTCCTAGTTAATTAAACAATTTTGTCGCAAAATTCAAGAAAAACTCACATTTTTTTGCACAATTTTAATTTAAAAGTTTTTTTTTCGTAGCGTGATAACTCATTTGGCCAACAATACTTTTTGGTCAAACTCGATCACACTGTTTTTTCTTGGTCAAAAACGGTCAATTTGAGTCAAGAATTTCGAAACAAACCAGTTTTGGTCGAGTCAGTCGAAACATAAATCGCAAACCACGACCCAGGAACCAAAATTAAAAAAAAAGGAAGTAAAAAATTAAAAAGATCTTTTAAGATCTCCATTTATTTATTTACTTATGAAATTCAAACTGCTCTTCACTTATCAATAGTCATAATTACAAATACGTTAAAAAAATCAAAATAACCAGGTTCGAAGTTTGTTATTTGTATCTCAACCGAGATGGGTCGAACAATGTCAGCTTTTGACGAAAAATCCACAGTCGAGATAGCCCTAAAGGTGAACTCACTGTCAAAAAACAAGTCGCTTCGGTCGAAACATTGTCGAGCACAAAGTTGCAAACTAAAGTTGAACGCAAAGTCGAGTTAATCGAAAATGAAAATCGATTTCAATTTTATGTGTTGAAAATTCCGATAAAGTTTTCGAACGCTTTCGTGAAAAACATTGAAAAAAACTTTCGGCTCAACGAAAACCCTCCATTTCAGAACACTGGGCTTACTTAAAGTCACTTCAGGTGATTTGTGAGTGCAAACCGTCATTTTCAAAAAGTTCAGCTGAAAAATTAAAGTTTTAAGGGCTCCTGCGGTAGTTAATAGTGGTTTGCAAGAAAATTTTTTAATTGCTCCTAGTTAATTAAACAATTTTGTCGCAAAATTCAAGAAAAACTCACATTTTTTTGCACAATTTTAATTTAAAAGTTTTTTTTTCGTAGCGTGATAACTCATTTGGCCAATAATACTTTTTGGTCAAACTCGATCACACTGTTTTTTCTTGGTCAAAACGGTCAATTTGAGTCAAGAATTTCGAAACAAACCAGTTTTGGTCGAGTCAGTCGAAACATAAATCGCAAACCACGACCCAGGAACCAAAATTAAAAAAAGGAAGTAAAAAATTAAAAAGATCTTTTAAGATCTCCATTTATTTATTTACTTATGAAATTCAAACTGCTCTTCACTTATCAATAGTGATTATTACAAATACGTTAAAAAAAATCAAAATAACCCGGTTCGAAGTTTGTTATTTGTATCTCAACCGAGATGGGTCGAACAATGTCAGCTTTCGACGAAAAATCCACAGTCGAGAAAGCCCTAAAGGTGAACTCACTGTCAAAAAACAAGTCGCTTCGGTCGAAACATTGTCGAGCACAAAGTTGCAAACTAAAGTTGAACGCAAAGTCGAGTTAATCGAAAATGAAAATCGATTTCAATTTTATGTGTTGAAAATTCCGATAAAGTTTTCGAACGCTTTCGTGAAAAACATTGAAAAAAAACTTTCGGCTCAACGAAAACCCTCCATTTCAGAACACTGGGCTTACTTAAAGTCACTTCAGGTGATTTGTGAGTGCAAACCGTCATTTTCAAAAAGTTCAGCTGAAAAATTAAAGTTTTAAGGGCTCCTGCGGTAGTTAATAGTGGTTTGCAAGAAAATTTTTTAATTGCTCCTAGTTAATTAAACAATTTTGTCGCAAAATTCAAGAAAAACTCACATTTTTTTGCACAATTTTAATTTAAAAGTTTTTTTTTCGTAGCGTGATAACTCATTTGGCCAATAATACTTTTTGGTCAAACTCGATCACACTGTTTTTTCTTGGTCAAAAACGGTCAATTTGAGTCAAGAATTTCGAAACAAACCAGTTTTGGTCGAGTCAGTCGAAACATAAATCGCAAACCACGACCCAGGAACCAAAATTAAAAAAAGGAAGTAAAAAATTAAAAAGATCTTTTAAGATCTCCATTTATTTATTTACTTATGAAATTCAAACTGCTCTTCACTTATCAATAGTGATTATTACAAATACGTTAAAAAAATCAAAATAACCCGGTTCGAAGTTTGTTATTTGTATCTCAACCGAGATGGGTCGAACAATGTCAGCTTTCGACGAAAAATCCACAGTCGAGAAAGCCCTAAAGGTGAACTGTCAAAAACAAGTCGCTTCGGTCGAAACATTGTCGAGCACAAAGTTGCAAACTAAAGTTGAACGCAAAGTCGAGTTAATCGAAAATGAAAATCGATTTCAATTTTATGTGTTGAAAATTCCGATAAAGTTTTCGAACGTTTTCGTGAAAAACATTGAGCAAAACTATCGGCTCAACGAAAACCCTCCATTTCAGAACACTGAGTTTACTTAAAGTCACTCCAGGTGATTTGTGAGTGCAAACCGTAAATTTCAAAAGGTTCAGCTGAAAAATTAAAGTTTTAAGGGCTCTTGCGGTAGTTAATAGTGGTTTGCAAGAAAATTTTTTTATTGTTCCTAGTTAATTAAACATTTTTGTCGCAAAATTCAAACAAAAAAAACATACATTTTTTTGCGCAATATTAATATAAAATTTATTTTTTCGTAGCGTGATGACTCATTTGGCCAACAATACTTTTTCGTCAAACTCGGTCACACTGTTTTTTCTTGGTCAAACACGGTCAATTTGAGTCAAGAAGTTCGAAACGAACCAATTTTGGTCGAGTCAGTCGAAATATAAATCGCAAATTGCGACCCAGGAACCAAAATTAAAAAAGTAAACTAAAATGTTTAAAAAGATCTTTTTAGATCTCCATTTATCTATTTATTTATGAAAGTCAAACTGCCCTTCACTTAGCAATAGTGATTAATACATTTTGCGATCATGATCATTGTTGAAACCATTTATAAACTGTCAAATATGGAATTTTGTTTTCCTATATTTAAATACTTGCTTCGAATCACAGAATTTTTCTAATAGGTGCTTCAAGCTTGACAAACTGGATATGTTTTCGGCCATGCAACAATTACAATATACAAAAAGTTCTTGAATTTCGTTGGAGTCGCATTGGTGCCACTTTTTGAATTCCGTAAGCATAAGAAATATTCAATAGATCCATAAATGCTAAAGAAGAGTATTAATTTTTAGTGAAATAACTCCGAAACATGATTTTTTCTTGTTTTGGCATGAATTTTTTGTGTCAAAACAATTTTTGCAAAGAATTTACTTGCAAACTTAATTTTTGTGTATAACATAGTCCTGGGTACACGAGTATTAGATTTTTCCTTTTCGTTTATTATATTTTTCAAAAACGCTCAAAACGCTTCTTTTTTTGTATGGAAGTTTATGTATGCCTTGATCAATGTCTGGTAAATTAGGAATTCAAAATTTAGATTTAATCATCTTGAAAACTTTTGCCAAAATTCAAAAGTTTGATACTTTCGTTGTATTATATGTGTGAGACAGAATGAAGAAATTCCAGTCCGCTTCCAATCCATTTTTAATGCAAGACAGTCAAACCTTTGGCTACTTTACATTTTTCTACATGATTTCTTTGTGAAAGTCAAATTGCCCTTCATTTATCAATAGTGATTCATACATTTTTCGATCAAGATCATTGTTTAAACCATTTGTCAACCGTCAAATTTGGAATTTAGTTTTCTTATATTTAAATACTGATATTAAAATTTCATCCTTTTTAGCGATATTTTGATTGTTTCCTGTTTATGAGAAAATAATGAAAAAAAAAATTTCAATAGAATGCAAAAATGGATAAAATGCAGATTTTCCCAGGTGACAAATTTTGCAAAAAAAATATAATAACCTCTCGGAAAAAATTAATAGTTAGGACAGAAAATTTATAAACTAGACACGATTAGAGTTAAAATAACAGGATTAAAAGCCAAGAGGATTGGCTGGAATTTTTTAACCAAACTCTAAGTGATAGTATCTCACTAAAAAACCAAATCGGCAACGCATAAGCAATCAAAACAAAGGCGAGGGATGAATGCAGGGACTTTGTGAATTTCATCGATTGGGTTTCTTAGACTTGCAGAAAACTCAGTTGGTATGAAATTGAACCAATACGTTGAAAAAAATCAAAATAACCAGGTTCGAAGTTTGTGATTTGTATCTCAACCGAGATGGGTCAAACAATGTCGGCTTTCGACGAAAAATCCATAGTCGAGAAGGCCCTAAAGGTGAACTCACAGTCAAAAAATAAGTCGAGTCGGTCGAAACATTGTCGAGCACAAAGTTGCAAACTAAAGTTGAACGCAAAGTCGAGTTAATCGAAAATTAAAATCGATTTCATATTTATGTGTTGAAAATTCCGATAAAGTTTTCGAACGCTTTCGTGAAAAACATTGAGCAAAACTTTCGGCTCAACGAAAACCTTCCATTTCAGAACACTAGGCTTACTTAAAGTCACTTCAGGTGATTTGTGAGTGCAAACCGTAAATTTCAAAAGGCTCAGCTGAAAAATTAAAGTTTTAAGGGCTCTTGCGGTAGTTAATAGTGGTTTGCAAGAAAATTTTTTATTGTTCTTAGTTCATTAAACATTTTTGTCGCAAAATTCAAACAAAACTCACATTTTTTTGCGCAATTTTATTTTAAAAATTATTTTTTCGTAGCGTGATGACTCATTTGGCCAACAATACTTTTTGGTCAAACTCGGTCACACTGTTTTTTCTTGGTCAAACACGGTCAATTTGAGTCAGGAAGTTCGAAACAAACCAAATTTGGTCGAGTCAGTTGAAATATAAATGGCAAATTACGACCCAGGAACTAAAATTAAAAAAGTAAAGCAAAATGTTTAAAAAGATCTTTTTAGATATCCATTTATCTATTTATTTATGAAAGTCAAACTGCCCTTCACTTAGCAATAGTGATTAATACAATTTTCGATCATGATCATTATTGAAACCATTTATATACTGTCAAATATGGAATTTTGTTTTACTATATTTAAATACTTGCTTCGAATCACAGAATTTTTCTAATAGGTGCTTCAAGCTTGACAAACTGGATATGTTTTCGGCCATGCAACAATTACAATATACAAAACGTTCCTGAATTGCGTTGGTGTTGCATTGGTGCCATTTTTTGAATTCCGTAAGCATAAGAAATATTCAATAGATCCATAAATGCTACAGAAAAGTATTTTTTTTTAGTGAAATAACTCCGAAATATTATTTTTTCTTGTTTTGGCATGAACATTTTGTATCGTACTAGAAGAAAGAAAAGTATGTTTGAAATCGCTCCCAAAAATTTTTTGTTTTTTTTGAGCGCAAACTGATTTTTATACTCAAACAAACATTTTTTGCAAAAAATTTACTTGCAAACTTAGTTTTTTGTGTATAACGTAGTCCTGGGTACACGAGTATTGGATTTTTCCTTTTCGTTTAGTATTTTTTTCAAAAACGCTCAAAACACCTCTTTTTTGTATGGAAGTTTATGTATGCCTTGATCAATGTCTGGTAATTTAGGAATTTAATCATCTTGAAAACTTTTGCCAAAATTCAAAAGTTTGATACTTTCGTTATATTATATGTGTGAGACAGAATGAAGAAAATCCAGTCCGCTTCCAATCCATTTTCAATGCGAGACAGTCAAACCTTTGGCCACTTTACGTTTGATTTATTTATGAAAGTCAAACTGCCCTTCACTTATCAATTGTGATTAATACTTTTTTCGATCATGATCATTGTTGAAACCATTCGTCAACCATCAAAAGTTGAATTTTGTTTTCTTTTATTCAAATACTTGCTTCAAATCACAGAATCACAGAACTTTTCCTAATCGGTGCTTCAAGCTTGACAGACTGAAAGTGTTTTCGGTTCTGCAACAATAACAATTTACAAAAAGTTTCTGAAAAGCGTTGCAGTTGCATCGGTGCCATTTTTGAATTCCGTAAGCATAAGAAATATTCAATAGAGCAATAAATGCTACAGAAAAGTATTATTTTTTAGTGAAATAACTCCGAAATATTATTTTCCGACATATCTGAAATAATAAACTGAAAGAGTTTAATTTTAAGAATAAAGCTTCTGGAAAGTATGGTTTAGACCATGTAACGCAACAATATACCCAAAATTTTTCAACAATTTCTAGCTTTGGCATATAGTTCTCGGACTTACGCATTATTCCAGACAATTGCAATTAAATTTCAGATAAACGCAATATATTTTCAGATTATGGCGATCATAAGAGCAGTCGTGGTCAAGTGGGTTAGGCACATCTCTCTTAACACGAGGGTTATGCGTTCGAATCCCGCTTCGGTCACGGCTGGAGGGGTCCCAGTGTCATCCGCCTCCTCAAGGTGGGACCGGCTGCGGCAAAATGGATGACATCTCCCCCTCCCCCACGGTTGGTCCTGCACTGAGCAGGCCGGGGGCAAATAAAAAAAAAAAAAAAAAAAATCATAAGGCGACATATCCACCAATTTTGTCCATGACTGTCCATGACATGCGGAAAGTCCACCGGTGCAACTTCTTAAGACTGGACATAGGTCGCATACCCGCGTTGTGATACTCAATTTGTATCGAAAATTTGTATCTCATTAAAAACATCTTTACGAGGCCAAACTGTGCACTGGATAGGCGCACATTTTGGTGTTTGTATGTCTCTGGAAATCAGAGACAAGTCTTTAACCACGTTAAAATTTTGTCGGAACGATTAAAGAAAACAAAACAAAAAAAGAAGAACAAAGGTAGCTTGCTTGTTGCGGAATCTGCTGGCAACTCCCTAAATACACAAAACCAAAAAAATTGCTGGACAAAACCAGGTATTTTTGGAGCTTCTCGAGCAAACTCGGGTATGTTGCCCCCAAAATGTTTTTTTTTGTGTTTTTTTTCAACCGCAAATTGATTTTTATTCTCAAACAAACGTATCTGTGTACAACGGTATGTGTGTGTCTAGTAATTTTAAAAAAAAATTTTTTGAATAATCATCTATGAAAATTTTTGCCAAAATTCAAAAGTTTGATATCCTCGTTATATTGTTTGTGTGAGACAGAATTAAGACATTTCAGGCCATTTCCAAGGCACTTTTAATGCGAGACGGTCAAACTTTTGGTTACTCTACGTTTGAGTAACCAAGGTTTTTGTCACTTTCGTTCGGTTACGAACACAACCAAAAAATTTTGAGAAAGTAAAATGTAGAAAATCGAATTTTTTGGTGTATGGAAAACTGCTAGTTATACAGTTTCCATATACGAAAAATCACTAATCAGAGACCTTTCATGCAATTTTCTGTACTAATGGAATTGCATGAAAAATGTATAACTAGAATTTTTCCATATATGAAAATTGTCTGACTAGTTTTTTGGGTCAACCCGGGCTCCATAAATCCAAAATGGTTATCTTACATTTCCATACATCAAATGTAATGAAAAAAGCTTATTTTACAATTTTCATACAATTTCAAAAAAATAATTGAAAAAAGAAATTCGAACAAGTTTCTAGGGCTATTTGAACCAAAGTCTGGTGATAAGAACAACTAGGTTTCTTTTTTTCTTGGAAAAAAATGGTTATCATACAATTTCCATATATAAAAATTGTATGACTAGCATTTTTTTGATGGCGGCAACAAAAATTTTTCCAAGTATTTTAATTTTTTGTCTGCAACTTTTACACAACTCAGGTCGTTTCCAATGCATTGTAAATGCCAGACGATCAACCCTTTGGTGACTCTAGTTTTGATTAAACCATGGTTTAGTCACTTGTGTTCGGTCACGAACACATCCCAAAAATTTCGAGAATTAAAATTTTTTTAAAAATAAACTTTTTGGTTTATGAAAAAATGCTCGTGCTACAATTTCCATTATGGAAAAATGCTTATTTTAGAGTATTCTTAACTTTTTCTTTATCTATGGAATTGTACGAAATTGAATGATAAGCATTTTTTAATATATGAAAATTGTTTGATAATCCTTTTTGGTCAACCCGGGTCGACCCAAACCCCTGGGTCGAGTAATTTGTTTCGGTGAAGCACTGAAGTTGTACTCGACTTGAAAAGTCAATACGTAAAAAAATGTTAAAAAAACACATATCAAAAATAACCAGATGCTTTGCAATTTGCACAGAATGCTCCAATAATGTGATTTTTTATGCCAAAAACTAAGAATAAAAAAAACTGTCATTTTTTTTCATTTTTTGTTTTTTTTAGGTTGGTTGATGAGCGATAGTAACCAGAAATAAAAAGCTAGAAAAAACATAAACGCCAGAAAAAATGGAGGAAATTTTAGTTTAAAAGTTCCGCAGTCTGAAAAAAAAGTAGCCTGAAAAATGAAATTTTCAGCCTAGTTTTTCTCCTCACTGAGAGAATTTTTTGGAGTTTTTTAGAAACTGAATCAAGACCGATGAATGTTTAATATGATACCACACATGATCTTCTCTTAAGCTAATCTAAAAAGTAGAAAAAAACTTCGCCAGTGTTTCGGAGCAAAAAGAAATTTTAGAAATCAACAGACTTTGACTGTGGTCAGAAGCACATAGCACGAAGTGATTTTTTTGAAAGAAAAGAATTAAAAATAAAACGAAGGTGTCAACTCTAATTACAACTTTAGCAAATTGATTTAGATAAACCAGAGCAAGTTAAGGCAATACAACCCCGGTTTGAAAAAGAAGAGGAAATCCTTTATAGATCGATGCAATACTCAATTTAGCTTCAGTGCTGAAACCAGGGGCGGATCTAATTTTTTCTCGAGGGGGCGGGGGCGGATTTTTTTTATTTTGGTCGACCAAATGCTTTCCGAGCTCCCCTCAAATATACTATTATTTGGCGCCCAAGGCGCCTTGATTTTAATGACCGTCGGCCATACATGGAGATCTCAAAATAGCACAAAGGGGGGACCCTTTGGGTCGATAGGGGGTCAAATCCCTGAAAAAAAGAAGGCATTAATACCCCCCCCCTGGGTAAATCCGCTGGTGACTAAAACATTGATCAATAAGAGTTTTTCATCAATGCATCAACTTAATATCAGAAACAAATTTGCTTTTCTTTTTTAGAAAATATCCAGTTATATAAAATTACATACTACTTGCGATTGCTGATAAATATTCCACGCAAACGCCAAACGTCACAGCAAATGGTCTTAGAGCTAAATTGCCACCTGCCAGAATCCTATACAGAGAGGACATTTTACCGTTAGAGCAGCGGAGAAACATTGATTTCCTCTGCGATTTCAAGCCGAGGCCGAGCTTGTTTTAACTAAGATTTGATTAATTTTTATTTTTGTCATTCGTCTTGTAATTTTTAGGATTAATGATCGCTGACAGTTATGATCATGCAGGCACAATTTGTTCCTGAGTTTGTGCTTTGCAGCAGATTTTAGCAGACGACATGAATAGCAGAATGGGCAGGAATGAGATCACGAGGAATGGGAGTACAGCTAATACTAATACTCCCACCACAATGAAACACGGGAGCAGAACCAACTTCTTCGCGGCTAAAACAAAAAAAATTGAACCTAAAAAATTAATTAAAAAATGCATGCAATTCTTAACCATCAGGGACAAAACGGTGGTTCTCCGTTGGAAAAGAGAAGCTCGTATGTGGGTACTTCAACATGTGAAAGAATAATAGTCTTATTCTATCTAAATTTTAGAAAAAAAAACTGAACCATTTTGTCAAATTCAGAAGTTTTGTCAGATATAACCAATTATAGCTGAAAATGCTAAATCTAGACCTAAGAAACAATTTAAAACGGAACATCCCTATGTCAGAAGACCTTGGATGTACACACTACATCGTGGCAAAAACTCAACAAAAAGGAAATTTAAGGATTCAAAAGCTGTCTAAAAAAATTCAATGTATTTTTTTTATTTCATTATAATTATTTTATTATCAATTAGTTAATCATCATGCCAAAATTTGGAGCAAAACTTTTTGGAGCTCTCCTAAATTGACTTTTTCTCAAATGCTCTATCACCAGAGAGTTTCAAATTTGGCGAAAAAATATACTCTGTGGGCAAATTGATTAAAAGTTGAGCCAAAAAAGCGTCTTTTGGAAAAATTATTTAGACTTGGGTGGCCAAAAAGTGATGGAAAATCGTCCCTTAGGATTATGGTGTCAAAAAAGCAGTGAGTTTTTGTCAATAAGAGACCAAAAATGTGGTCTTACAGAAGCCCGTAGATTCTGACTATGATTCTGACTATGATTCTGACTATGATTCTGACTATGATTCTAGCCGTGAATCTGGCAATGATTCTAGTAGCAGACAATAGTCAATTCGAAAAAGCATGTGCAGTTATTTGTCATTAAGAAAAAAAATGTGTGCTCTTACAATAGACCATGATTCTGACCGCGTTCCTTTTGACCCTTGACTCCGGATACAATAAAGTGGGACATCCGACAATGCTGTACTTGTCGTAGTGATCCCCCACCAGCATCCGGTAGACCACACCCCCTTTGAAGGCCCTGCCACACTTGTAGCAGAAATCAGTCTTGCACCTCGTGCACTTCATATGCGTGCAACCGCCATCACGCTGAATATTGATCTGCAAAAAAATTATACACGCTTTTGCCTAATAAATAATAATCATCGTTGTTGTTTCAGTAACAATCATGATTTCAAAAAAAAAAGAAAAAAATTGAACAGTGTTTTTTTCCTTCCAGATACATATTAGCCAAAACGTAATTAAAAGCGTTTTTATTTCCAAATAGATCAAATTATCACCCTTTCTCCGAATTTTTGGTTCCGTAACTCCGAATAAGCAAATTTACCTGAAGTCATTTAATCGGTCGACCACCCAAAATTTACCCCTTTGCTAATCAATTTGTCGACCTATGAGAGGATGATACCTTTGTCGAAGCCTTCCTCCTGAACTACATCTTACTCGGATCTAGAAAAATCCTAGATCCACACTCTGACCTTAATTTACCAAATTTTGATTTGGTTGATTTTCTTTTGTGTTTTTTATCCTGAGCATATGCTTTCAAAATGCCTGAGTTTGCTTTAAAACTGCTAATTAGGTTTCAAAAATGGACGTCGTGACATTAGCTCAGGGGTGGCATTTGAAGAGGGATAAAAACTGTTGCAGCTACCTGGCATTTAGGACATTTCTGGGCATTAGGGTTCCAGTCAGTGTCCAGAGTTGCTCGCCACTCACTGAAAGTGTTGTCTGGTCTCTGATATTCTTTACAATTTTTGCCCTTATGAGACGGAGAGTGGCAGTAAAAGCACCAATTTAGCCCACACTGGCTGCATATAACATCCAGTGAGGCCTCGGAAGATTGGGGTTTGGTTTTGTTTGGAGTCACTTTTTCCAGGAAGTCGCAGCGGGGACACAGTTTCTCGTTCTTCTTCAGGTTTGCAATCAGAAGAAGACGAGCAAGCACTTTTTTCGTTTTGTCGTCAAGACAATCGAGGAGGTCCTGTAATTAAAATTTGCAATGTTACTCAAAAAATGTAAAACTGGAATAACTTTTATTGATTTTTTTTAGCTTTCTTCATCAATTATACCACAACTTTTTGTATTTTAGACCAAAATTTCTGGTCTCATAAAATAAAAGACGAAAAAAAGTCTTTGGTCTCATAAAATAAAAGTTAGTTAGTTTCTTTGGTTCAAAATGTTTGATTGTTCATAGTTTGAACAACTCGTTTAATTTTATAGTTATATATGTATTTATCAGATACTCATTTTGAATAAATTGAAGATAGTAGTCACGAGATAACTAAACTCAATAAGTGGAAAGATCCAATAAATCAAATTGATATATTTTTAGCGCTTTTTACCAGACCAGCAATTTACCAGATAGCTTAAATTAGGGCCTTTTATCATATTAAACATGCATTGAACACCCATGGGTTTTAATCGATTACAAAGGATTTCCGCGACAAAAACAAACAATTATAATTAATTACACATAAGAAATTCAGACCATCGATCCATAACAATTGATAAAAACCCATTTTTTAGAAATAAAACTGATTGTTTTGCGGCAAGTTTGTTGTCTTAAATGGGGAGCTTAATTGGGGGGAAGGGAATGTATCTCATGATGTTAAAACAAAAAAATATTCCATTCTCAGTAGAGTAGTCTAGTTCAGCGACAAACATCACTCATTTTCTCGCAAGTTAGACAAAAACGGAATAACAAAGATAAAATAATCAAGTCTCATCTTGAAATTGAAGAGGTTACACCGAACAGTAAAATAAAAATTTTACTGTAAAAGAAAAAATCAATACATATGTAGTGTAGAGGTTTTATTATGAATCTAAAACATGTTTATTACTTTTATTATAATTGTGTAACGTCGTATGACTCTCAAGGGCAACATTATAGTGACCGTACATTAAAACAAAACTTAGCAGAAAAAATCAATACAGATGTTGTGTAGAGGTTATACTATGAATCTAAAACATGTTTATTACTTTTATTATAATTGTGTAACGTCGTATGGCTCTCAAGGGCAACATTATAGTGACCGTACATTAAAACAAAACTTAGCAGAAAAAATCAATACAGATGTAGTGTAGAGGTTATATTATGAATCTAAAACATGTATATTACTTTTATTATAATTGTGTAACGTCGTATGGCTCTCAAGGGCAACATTATAGTGACCGTACATTAAAACAAAACTTAGCAGAAAAAATCAATACAGATGTAGTGTAGAGGTTATATTATGAATCTAAAACATGTTTATTACTTTTATTATAATTGTGTAACGTCGTATGGCTCTCAAGGGCAACATTATAGTGACCGTACATTAAAACAAAACTTAGCAGAAAAAATCAATACAGATGTTGTGTAGAGGTTATATTATGAATCTAAAACATGTTTATTACTTTTATTATAATTGTGTAACGTCGTATGGCTCTCAAGGGCAACATTATAATGACCGTACATTAAAACAAAACTTAGCAGAAAAAATCAATACAGATGTAGTGTAGAGGTTATATTATGAATCTAAAACATGTTTATTACTTTTATCATAATTGTGTAACGTCGTATGGCTCTCAAGGGCAACATTATAGTGACCGTACATTAAAACAAAACTTAGCAGAAAAAATCAATACAGATGTAGTGTAGAGGTTATATTATGAATCTAAAACATGTTTATTACTTTTATTATAATTGTGTAACGTCGTATGGCTCTCAAGGGCAACATTATAGTGACCGTACATTAAAACAAAACTTAGCAGAAAAAATCAATACAGATGTTGTGTAGAGGTTATATTATGATTCTAAAACATGTTTATTACTTTTATTATAATTGTGTAACGTCGTATGGCTCTCAAGGGCAACATTATAATGACCGTACATTAAAACAAAACTTAGCAGAAAAAATCAATACAGATGTAGTGTAGAGGTTATATTATGAATCTAAAACATGTTTATTACTTTTATCATAATTGTGTAACGTCGTATGGCTCTCAAGGGCAACATTATAGTGACCGTACATTAAAACAAAACTTAGCAGAAAAAATCAATACAGATGTTGTGTAGAGGTTATATTATGAATCTAAAACATGTTTAATACTTTTATTATAATTGTGTAACGTCGTATGGCTCTTAAGGGCAACAATATAGTGACCGTACATTAAAACAAAACTTAGCAGAAAAAATCAATACAGATGTAGTGTAGAGGTTATATTATGAATCTAAAACATGTTTATTACTTTTATTATAATTGTGTAACGTCGTATGGCTCTCAAGGGCAACATTATAGTGACCGTACATTAAAACAAAACTTAGCAGAAAAAATCAATTCAGATGTAGTGTAGAGGTTATATTATGAATCTAAAACATGTTTATTACTTTTATTATAATTGTGTAACGTCGTATGGCTCTCAAGGGCAAAATTATAGTGACCGTACATTAAAACAAAACTTAGCAGAAAAAATCAATTCAGATGTTGTGTAGAGGTTATATTATGAATCTAAAACATGTTTATTACTTTTATTATAATTGTGTAACGTCGTATGGCTCTCAAGGGCAACATTATAGTGACCGTACATTAAAACAAAACTTAGCAGAAAGAATCAATACAGATGTAGTGTAGAGGTTATATTATGAATCTAAAACATGTTTATTACTTTTATTATAATTGTGTAACGTCGTATGGCTCTCAAGGGCAACATTATAGTGACCGTACATTAAAACAAAACTTAGCAGAAAAAATCAATACAGATGTTGTGTAGAGGTTATATTATGAATCTAAAACATGTTTAATACTTTTATTATAATTGTGTAACGTCGTATGGCTCTCAAGGGCAACATTATAGTGACCGTACATTAAAACAAAACTTAGCAGAAAAAATCAATACAGATGTAGTGTAGAGGTTATATTATGAATCTAAAACATGTTTATTACTTTTATTATAATTGTGTAACGTCGTATGGCTCTCAAGGGCAACATTATAGTGACCGTACATTAAAACAAAACTTAGCAGAAAAAATCAATACAGATGTTGTGTAGAGGTTATATTATGAATCTAAAACATGTTTATTACTTTTATTATAATTGTGTAACGTCGTATGGCTCTCAAGGGCAACATTATAGTGACCGTACATTAAAACAAAACTTAGCAGAAAAAATCAATACAGATGTAGTGTAGAGGTTATATTATGAATCTAAAACATGTTTAAAACTTTTATTATAAAATTTGTGTAACGTCGTATGGCTCTCAAGGGCAACATTATAGTGACCGTAAATTTAACGTACAGCCAGTAGCTAGCGTGATTGTAGTGTGTTAAAATTGATTCTCTTTTTTTTTAATGCAGGCGAAAATATTAAGAAGTAGTGCAATGGCACATTTCTACAAGGCACAGTCAAATACGGATTCAGTCTATCGCGGCCCAGAAGATTTTTGGCATGGACCATCCTTGGAACCCCTGTTCTATGAGAGGATTGCATCCAGAGATTTCATTTAACTGTTATCGCAAAGAAGATATCGAGTAAGAAGACCTTCTCAATGACAATCTTTTCTCATAAAACGTTTACCCTACTTTGCACAGAGAAGCAAGCGGCACGAACAGAACAGGAGACAGGGAACAAAGAAACCCTTAATTCTTTCATTGGATGGCTACTCATAGTGAAAGACTACTCTGTTATGACTAATCTCGGGCCTTACTTTAGCCATTACGTATCAAAGCTACTTACGTATAAAGGAATCTTCTTCAAATAAGATGGTCGTTTCTGCACAGTTAAGGGCGCTAATCTTGTATTCGATGAAGGAATCTAATCAAGAAAAACAATTGGATTTATTTCTTAGAACCTTTGTCCCAAACCCAGTGAGCGAGTAAGTCTGTGTGGATCGCTTCTCTAATTTTCCGACGGTTCAAATAACTTGACGTACAACCGCAGCAGCAAAAAAAAAGAAATCGTAGAAAACTGAACTAAATTAAATGCGATTTCCAGTGTGAGAAGAGCGAACCAGGGGTCAGGTTTTGTGGCAAAAGCAATAAGCGAAATCTGTAAAAAAAAAACAGTATTTTAGTTAGTATTTTTAGTATTTAGTTATTATTTTATTAGCAGGTAATCACTGAGCCACAGGTCTGGTGTAACGGTGCATTAAAACGTTTCAACCAAAAACTAATGATATGTTCAATCCAAAAGCGAAAACCAGCGTTTAAATTGATAGTAATTGAAACTATGTACAATATAGTAACTACAATTCAGTCGATGGGAGATACACGGTTCGAAGCGCATTTCGATAGAAAAACGAATACTGTTTGGCACATGAAAACTCGCAACGCATCATTGGCAAACTTTTGATGGCAGCATGTTTTCTTTGCGATAAATCGGAACAAGAAAATGTTTTCTGTACAAGTTATGCAAGATTACGGACGATCAGATGAGAAATTCACCATGGGCGTGTTCGATAGGGCGAAACACTCCTTGGCTCCGAGTGCTTCAACCCAACGAACCTTGACGAATAAGAACAGCAACTTGACGCTAAATGGAGCACTAGTGTTGGATTGTCACAGAACAGATTATATAACTTTTCGGAAAACCAAGGATGGAATAAAATCGAATTCGTACTTTGAAGAGCTCAGAGACAAAGTTGTTCGGGAAACTGACCGTATATTTACTTTGGTTTCAGAAAAAATTATTCGAAACTTTGACATCTCGATAAATATAGGCACTCAGTCCAAGTCGCGAACAACCAGGTTAGCAATCAAGATCAGCCTGAAATTTCTGAGCCGTGATGCAAGGAAAACATCAGAGCTGACAGCATCGTCCGAATTACAGCCGCGAAGATCGGATCAAAACTACAGCAGATCGTCAGCAACCAACGACGGTTCGGACAATCACATTAGTTTCGACAGCTCGTCGGATGGTCACACCACAGACAGTTAAAACAGTGCCTCACTCGAGTTCCGAAGACGGTAGTGTCTCACGTAAGGAGGCAGCTCCCGAAGTCAGGCCAGCGAGCCCAGTTATGCTATTTTCGACGGACGAGGCAGAGGAAGAGGAATATGACCAGACGAGCGGTCAGGGGTCGTTTGAGATGGACACTCAGGACCCTCTAACACCTGAGGTAGAACTCAACTCGGCGAGGAAGAGAGCGATATAGAGATGGAAGGCCTGAGTAAACCTTCGCCAAGTGCCGGGGCAGTAAACAGAAGGGATTCGGTGAAGAAACACCGAAAACAGCAGTAACCCGACGCAACACAAGACCGTTACGGGAAAGTCGACCGCCAAAGGTTCTGGGAGATTGATTTTGTGCAGTATCAAAAAATACAAATAGAATCAATGCAGTCTCACAGCAAAATACATCTTAGGAGGAGCGAAACGTCTCGCCAAGAATTACGCCGTGCATGGTGTTACGAACTGCGAGCCGAGCGCGTGGTGGTAGCAATGTCATTGTTCGGGAGAGAAAGAAACCGAAAACCAGCAGCCCATCAAAAGAGATAACGAGTTAGAAGAAGCGCTGCGCTGAGGACACCTGCTTTGATAGGGTCATGTGTCGGTTCTACTCGGGGAGTGATTATGTCCAAGATGATATCCTGTGGCCGGATGGGGACGTATCTGGACGTTTTGTGGATGTGTTGGACAAATCTAAGCGAATTGTCAAGCTTACATTAGATATAACCTCTGTGATTGATTCGCATGGCGTCGCAATCGATAGTTTTAGATTGCAGTCCCTTTACCAAGGGTTAGAGGAAGTGATTTGCAATAGCCAGGAAGAACCCCAACCCAGGGAGGTTAGTCGATATCGCTCAAGCCGAGATCCAACGAACGCGAATATCAATTCACAAGGCAGGAAGAAAATTGATCAATAGGATCGGGTTGGAATCAGTGGTGTGAGTACCAATAACAAGGAGGATCAGAAGTGCTACGCCGGTTAAGTAATTGGAGCGCCAGGCACGATAGTGCAGTAACAAGGAATGATAAAACGATGGCTGTTAAATGATGAATTGACTGTATTCTAGTTCGCATAAATAAGAGAGTGAACTAGAGGTCAACGCATAACAGCTAGACAGTTCTAGGCTGATTGACAGGCAGGTACCAAACTCACACTTAATTATAGTGTGAGAACTCTCAGAGATAAGTAGATAAAGAAATAGCAACTAGGATGAATGACAACTGAACATTGTAGCCCCTGACATTTCCGTATGGATGTAAAATTTAAATACATAGTAATTTAAATTTATTATAATAATTAATAATATTCAACCTGCCGCCTCAACTAACACAATACAACAAACTTGAGTTTTAGGCTTATGGCCATCCCTCTCCCTGGGTAACGAGTTTTAAATGAGTTTTAAATAAGGTTCACTTTCCTTCTCCCCCTGGATGTTTTCCTTTTTGTTCCGCCCCTTGGATATTTTCGATCATGACTCCTCCCATTTTATCTACTGGCTTTCTTCTTCTGGTACTCCTTCTGGTCCCCGAGCTTTCACTTTGACTGCCAGATTCGACGTCTTTTTCTTGGCTACTATTCATAAGGCATTCTCTCGCCGCTAACGCCGGTCGGTCTTGGCTCCCCTTTCCTTAGTTTCTGTCCCCCTTTTCCTCGCCTCGCTTTCGTCCCTCTAGTTTTTGCTCTTGCTCCCGTTCCATGTTCTGCTACTGCTGTACTGCCGCTTGGGCCTTGTCCCGCCGCAATCGCTTCATGTCTCGCTAACACTTCTATTGGCAATCGTGCAGGGATAATATTTAGTGGCTGGTAATCTTCACTATCCGAACTGTCAGACTGGAAGGTGGCTACCGACACTTTTTTCATAGCCTTTGGTCTTTTTGATTTCGGGCTTTCGACTACCCCTTTCTTTGCGCTCGATAACATCTCCTTGAGCGTAGCCAGCTTCAGTTTCTTGGGAAGTATGGGTTTTTGCTTTTCTGCCACTGCACTTTTCCTAAGAACAGATCCGTTTTTTAGCTTGATAGCATGTTTGGATTCAGAGATAACATTAGATTTTAAGAGTTTGTACCGATTTAGGGTCTTGCTGGTTGTACGCTGGTACAGGTGGCGTGCGCCTCCACTCCCTTGGACGTTAGGGCCAGTGTCTTTACTCCCTTGGATTTTCGGGGCAACTCCTGATCCCTCCCCTGGACACGTGTCCATTTGCTGATCGCTATCAAGCATGATAGGGGCCCTTCTTAAAGATGGAGCGTATGTCAGATCGGACCTTTCCTCCCATTTCGAGTGCTGAGGGAATTCAATTTAACTCAACTCAGGATCATTTTCGTCTAAACACAAACATTTTTGTTTTAAGACGTTCTTCCAATTCAAATTTTTCAAACTTGGTTTTTTCGTAAGATTGCGTAAAACGCTGGTAGCCTCCCGGCCGTGGTGGGCTTCAAAAGGTGTTAATTTAGTAGTTGCATTTTTGGAAAATCGTAGCGCGCCTAGCGCTTTATCGACCATCGATTCTAGAGACTTATGCTCTTTGTCAGTCGCATAGGTTAGGACAAAATTCTTCAAACTCCCTATTGTCCGTTCATCGGACCCCGTGCCTCGATGATCGTTCACTGGTGAGTACAATAGCTCGATGCCTTCGCTGTTACAGAAGCTTTTAAACGTATTAGATGTAAAACATGATCCCTGATCAACGTGTATTTTCCGGGGTACTCCATGTTGAGTTATGTATTTATCGAGAAATTTTAAGACTCTATCTGACGTGTTAGTGGTAGTAACCATTGCTGATGGCCACCTTGAGAACCGGTCCGTAGCAACCAAGACATATTTCTTACTCTCGTTCAAGTAGTTTATTGGTCCCCAGAAATCCAATTGTATACATTCATTGGGTTCCCTTGGTTCAGGGACCTTCCCCATGTCACCCTTGGGTAATAACGATTTTAGATTCTTACCCGCTTCCGTGCATTGCTGACAGTACGTGGCCTTTGCTGCCAAACTTTTGTCAATAAGAGACCAAAAATGTGGTCTTACAGAAGCCCGTAGATTCTGACTATGATTCTGACTATGATTCTGACTATGATTCTAGCCGTGAATCTGGCAATGATTCTAGTAGCAGACCATAGTCAATTCGAAAAAGCATGTGCAGTTATTTGTCATTAAGAAAACAAAGTGTGCCCTTACAATAGACCATGATTCTGACCGCGTTCCTTTTGATCCTCGACTCCGGATACAATAAAGTGGGACATCCGACAATGCTGTACTTGTCGTAGTGATCCCCCACCAGCATCCGGTAGACCACACCCCCTTTGAAGGCCCTGCCACACTTGTAGCAGAAATCAGTCTTGCACCTCGTGCACTTCATATGCGTGCAACCGCCATCACGCTGAATATTGATCTGCAAAAAAAATTATACACGCTTTTGCCTAATAAATAATCATCGTTGTTGTTTCAGTAACAATCATGATTTCAAAAAAAAGAAAAAAATTGAACAGTGTTTTTTTCCTTCCAGATACATATTAGCCAAAACGTAATTAAAAGCGTTTTTATTTCCAAATAGATCAAATTATCACCCTTTCTCCGGATTTTTGGTTCCGTAACTCCGAATAAGCAAATTTACCTGAAGTCATTTAATCGGTCGACCACCCAAAATTTACCCCTTTGCTAATCAATATGTCGACCTATGAGAGGATGATACCTTTGTCGAAGCCTTCCTCCTGAACTACATCTTACTCGGATCTAGAAAAATCCTAGATCCGCACTCTGACCTTAATTTACCAAATTTTGAACCAATTTTGCGCAGTTTTGAAATATGTACGGAGGGGGGATTTTGAACGACTAGCCTGGTTGATTTTCTTTTGTGTTTTTTATCCTGAGCATATGCTTTCAAAATTCCTGAGTTTGCTTTAAAACTGCTAATTAGGTTTCAAAAATGGACGTCGTGACATTAACTTAGGGGTGGCATTTGAAGAGGAATAAAAACTGTTGCAGCTACCTGGCATTTAGGACATTTCTGGGCATTAGGGTTCCAGTCAGTGTCCAGGGTTGCTCGCCACTCACTGAAAGTGTTGTCTGGTCTCTGATATTCTTTACAATTTTTGCCCTTATGAGACGGAGAGTGGCAGTAAAAGCACCAATTTAGCCCACACTGGCTGCAAACAACATCCAGTGAGGCCTCGGAAGATTGGGGTTTGATTTTGTTTGGAGTCACTTTTTCCAGGAAGTCGCAGCGGGGACACAGTTTCTCGTTCTTCTTCAGGTTTGCAATCAGAAGAAGACGCGCAAGCACTTTTTTCGTTTTGTCGTCAAGACAATCGAAGAGGTCCTGTAATTAAAATTTGCAATGTTACTCAAAAAATGTAAAACTGCAATAACTTTTATTGATTTTTTTAGCTTTCTTTATCCATTATACCACAACTTTTTGTATTTTAGACCACAATTTCTGGTCTCATAAAATAAAAGTCGAAAAAAATTCTTTGGTCTCATAAAATAAAAGTTAGTTTTTTTGGTTCAAAATGTTTGATTGTTCATAGTTTGAACAACTCGTTTAATTTTATAGTTATATGTGTATATATATAAATATATACACACACATATATTGTGGTAGCAATGTCATTGTGCGGGAGAAATCAAGAAAGGAACCGAGAACCAGCAGCCCACCAAAAAAGATAATGAGTTAGAAGAAGCGCTGCGCTGAGGACACCAGTTCTACTGGGGGAGTGATTATGTCCAAGATGATATCCTGTGGCCGGATGGGGACGTATCTGGACGTTTTGTGGATGTGCTGGACAAATCTAAGCGAATTGTCAAGCTTACATTAGATATAACCTCTGTGATTGATTCGCATGGCGTCGCAATCGATAGTTTTAGATTGCAGTCCCTCTACCAAGGGTTAGAGGAAGTGATTTGCAATAGCCAGGAAGAACCCCAACCCAGGGAGGTTAGTCGATATCGCTCAAGCCGAGATCCAACGAACGCGAATATCAATTCACAAGGCAGGAAGAAAATTGATCAATAGGATCGGGTTGGAATCAGTGGTGTGAGTACCAATAACAAGGAGGATCAGAAGTGCTACGCCGGTTAAGTAATTGGAGCGCCAGGCACGATAGTGCAGTAACAAGGAATGATAAAACGATGGCTGTTAAATGATGAATTGACTGTATTCTAGTTCGCATAAATAAGAGAGTGAACTAGAGGTCAACGCATAACAGCTAGACAGTTCTAGGCTGATTGACAGGCAGGTACCAAACTCACACTTAATTATAGTGTGAGAACTCTCAGAGATAAGTAGATAAAGAAATAGCAACTAGGATGAATGACAACTGAACATTGTAGCCCCTGACATTTCCGTATGGATGTAAAATTTAAATACATAGTAATTTAAATTTATTATAATAATTAATAATATTCAACCTGCCGCCTCAACTAACACAATACAACAAACTTGAGTTTTAGGCTTATGGCCATCCCTCTCCCTGGGTAACGAGTTTTAAATGAGTTTTAAATAAGGTTCACTTTCCTTCTCCCCCTGGATGTTTTCCTTTTTGTTCCGCCCCTTGGATATTTTCGATCATGACTCCTCCCATTTTATCTACTGGCTTTCTTCTTCTGGTACTCCTTCTGGTCCCCGAGCTTTCACTTTGACTGCCAGATTCGACGTCTTCTTCTTGGCTACTATTCATAAGGCATTCTCTCGCCGCTAACGCCGGTCGGTCTTGGCTCCCCTTTCCTTGTTTCTGTCCCCCTTTTCCTCGCCTCGCTTTCGTCCCTCTAGTTTTTGCTCTTGCTCCCGTTCCATGTTCTGCTACTGCTGTACTGCCGCTTGGGCCTTGTCCCGCCGCAATCGCTTCATGTCTCGCTAACACTTCTATTGGCAATCGTGCAGGGATAATATTTAGTGGCTGGTAATCTTCACTATCCGAACTGTCAGACTGGAAGGTGGCTACCGACACTTTTTTCATAGCCTTTGGTCTTTTTGATTTCGGGCTTTCGACTACCCCTTTCTTTGCGCTCGATAACATCTCCTTGAGCGTAGCCAGCTTCAGTTTCTTGGGAAGTATGGGTTTTTGCTTTTCTGCCACTGCACTTTTCCTAAGAACAGATCCGTTTTTTAGCTTGATAGCATGTTTGGATTCAGAGATAACATTAGATTTTAAGAGTTTGTACCGATTTAGGGTCTTGCTGGTTGTACGCTGGTACAGGTCGCGTGCGCCTCCACTCCCTTGGACGTTAGGGCCAGTGTCTTTACTCCCTTGGATTTTCGGGGCAACTCCTGATCCCTCCCCTGGACACGTGTCCATTTGCTGATCGCTATCAAGCATGATAGGGGCCCTTCTTAAAGATGGAGCGTATGTCAGATCGGACCTTTCCTCCCATTTCGAGTGCTGAGGGAATTCAATTTAACTCAACTCAGGATCATTTTCGTCTAAACACAAACATTTTTGTTTTAAGACGTTCTTCCAATTCAAATTTTTCAAACTTGGTTTTTTCGTAAGATTGCGTAAAACGCTGGTAGCCTCCCGGCCGTGGTGGGCTTCAAAAGGTGTTAATTTAGTAGTTGCATTTTTGGAAAATCGTAGCGCGCCTAGCGCTTTATCGACCATCGATTCTAGAGACTTATGCTCTTTGTCAGTCGCATAGGTTAGGACAAAATTCTTCAAACTCCCTATTGTCCGTTCATCGGACCCCGTGCCTCGATGATCGTTCACTGGTGAGTACAATAGCTCGATGCCTTCGCTGTTACAGAAGCTTTTAAACGTATTAGATGTAAAACATGATCCCTGATCAACGTGTATTTTCCGGGGTACTCCATGTTGAGTTATGTATTTATCGAGAAATTTTAAGACTCTATCTGACGTGTTAGTGGTAGTAACCATTGCTGATGGCCACCTTGAGAACCGGTCCGTAGCAACCAAGACATATTTCTTACTCTCGTTCAAGTAGTTTATTGGTCCCCAGAAATCCAATTGTATACATTCATTGGGTTCCCTTGGTTCAGGGACCTTCCCCATGTCACCCTTGGGTAATAACGATTTTAAATTCTTACCCGCTTCCGTGCATTGCTGACAGTACGTGGCCTTTGCTGCCAAACTGCGGTACATGTAGGGATACCAGACGTCACGCGCTGCTTCATACATGTTCCTTTTACCGTGATGGTAATAATGTATCCGCGACTCAATTGGGACTTGTAATGGCAAAGGAATGACCAGCCGTCCATCTAGCCACACACAATCATCCCGCAATGACAAATCGTTTGCGTATTGGGCCCAGTACTTCCCAATCTTCAGGAGTTCTTCTTTCAAGTTAATCCTTTTCTCCAACGCTTCTTTTACTCGTACTAAGTTCACATCCGCCGGTATGTTTGAGGCAATAAATTCTAGATTAAATAATTCTGGTAACGCTTGGGATTTCTTGATAACCTTGCAATCCCGGGGAATGATAGACATAACTTGTTGATTTGGGTTAACGGTCGGAAAAAGCTCGCCTGGGAATTTCGAAGGTATAGAAAGTTCTGTATTAATTTTTGAATCCCGTGTATATTTAGTAATGGCAACAATTTCAGGGTTAATGACAGTTATTTCATCGCTACTCAATTAGTTTTCATCTAGTCTAAGCGGAGAGTTGATTTTAGAGTGTAGTCTATTCGGAGGGTTAGTTTGGGAATCGATTTCAACATTTTCAATTTCAAATACTGGGAAAGAACAATTCGACTCACTATCCATTTTGTTTGAATTATTTGATATAGGCCAATTTAACCGTCTTCCAAGGGAACAATATATAGAGCACACTGAATGTCCCTTGGATTTCTTTGATTTACGCGTTATGCAAACTGATCGTTTCCTATTGGTCGGTGTCTTCACGCATGACTTTCCGCCCTCAACCGTCGCTGTTTGTAAGCATGTTTTCCGTTCTCGCTTCTGATTGGATGAAAACTGTCTAGACTGTTTAGAACCAGTTCCTTTAATGTCCTGATGATTTCGTTCACCAAGGGCTTTTAAATCATCTGTGAAACCAAGGGTTTTTCTAATTGAAGCGATTTTTGCCACGGTGAACAAATTATCATATTGACTTATCGGTTTAGGGGGTTCGCTAGGATGCCTTGACAAGTAATCTGCTAATCCGATCTTGGCGCCTGGTTTGTGTTCTATTATAAAGTCAAAAGGAATCAGTCTGTCTAGCCAACGTGTCAGTCGTGAAAAGAGTGTTTTGTTTTTCTTGTTATTCCCGTTAAGTAATGAAATCAGGGCCTTATGATCCGTGATAACTGTAAAAGATCTTCCTAAAATGTAGTTTCTGAAATATTCGGCCCCCCATACCACCGCCAGCATTTCAAGCTCGTTAGTGGAATATTTCTTTTCGGCTGCGTTTAAGAATCGTGATGCAAACGAGATAGGGCGCCACCCTTCTGTACCCAATTGCTCTAGAACCGCTCCAAGACCATTATGGCTTGCATCGCAGACAACTCTAATGTCTTTATGAATATCAAAATGTTTTATTTCAACTATGTTTGCGACCCCCAATTTAATGTTTTGAAAAGCATTTTCACATTCCGCGGTCCAGTTATATTCATTTCACTTGCTGAGAAGTGGCCTTAATGGAGCTGACATCTCCGCTATCGCTGGTAAATATTTATACAAGCTGTGAATTGAGCCCATAAATGATTTCAATTGAGTGACTGTTTTAGGAGCATTTAATGCGTCTATCGGCGATGTTTTGCGTTTAAGCCGCGTAACCCCCGTTTCGGTTATACGATGGCCGAGCCACTCGCATTCTCTTTTCGCAAACTCGCATTTTGGTAGTTTCAGTGATATGTTTTCGCGATTTAGTTTCCTGAGGATCTTTTCAACCAAGGAGATGTGTTCTACATCCGTTTCCTTGGTTGTAACCAAAAGATCATCAATAAACGCGTTCGCTTGTGGGAATTTGTTCAAAATTGAGTCCATTACTCGTTGAAACTCTGCCGGCATGGACGTTAGCCCGTAAAACCCTGTCCGGAATCGGTATGATCCCGTTGACCGTCCGCCCACCAGAGAAAAATTACAGTGCACGCTTGTTTCTTCACTAAGTGGTAGTTGCCCATACGGGTACGTTAGATCCATCGTAGTAAAATACACCTCCCCTTGTTTTTTCTCGGAAATAAGTTGTCCTATTGTATCTACAAGTTCTTCTATATTTGGCATTTGGTATTCGTTTTTATGAACTTGTTTAGTAAGCTCTCGAGATTCCAATGCTAACTTCACGGACCCGTCTTTTTTTACGGTGATGACGATCGGAGAAACAAAATATCGATCCGAACATTCTTTCAACTTTTCTATATGTCCCTGGGTTAATAGCTTATCAATTTCCTTGTCCACCTTTTCTTGGAGCGTTACCGGCACTCTCCGTCCCTTCTGCTGCACTGGTACAAGATTTTTGAAAAATTCCACTTGAACCTTGTAGTTCCAAATTTTTCCGACTCTAGTAAAAAGTTTTGGGAATAGCTTACTGAAGTATAATTGCCATTGGTCCATCTGCTCATCCTCCGATTCGTTGTGCCCTTCCTCACATGAATTGTCTTCCGTCCCCTGGATGTTCATTACTTCCCCCCTTGGATCTGCTTGCATCAACTGGAGTCCGAGTTTTCCCATCAAATCACGACCCACGATGGATGGTCTGGTCCCCCCAATGACTCGGACTTCTGCTTTCGTCTTCCAGCCGTTTGATGCTAACTCGAGTTCCATTCTGCCCAACATCTTGATCCAATTGTTGCTGTAATCCCGGAATTCGTCATTGTCAGCGTCATCTTGTTTTAAGTTAATTCCCGCTCTTCCCACTGTTCTCCTCAAATCGTCTAATGTTAAGATGGATATCGGCGATCCACTGTCGATCCAGATGTTCATCGGGTGTCCATTGATATATATTTTGAGTTTAGGTCCGGCAACTTTCAATAAGGTCTCTTTCTTCCGTCTGATTGCCATAACCATGTAGTCGTCGGAACTTTCTGATGACCAGCTGTGGTGTTCTCGTTTAACGAAACTTACTGAATTCGTTGCAACTTGGGGCCCCACGTCATCCGAGGGGGTATCTTCTTCCTCGAATAGCTCATACCCTTGGATTAGTCCAACCGGTTGCCCCCCCTTGACTGTCGTTTTCCCCGGCAAGTCCTCTCAAAATGCCCGACCTTTTTGCAAAAGTTGCATGTGATGGCTCTTGCTGGGCATCGCTGTCGGTGTTCTGGTGTGAAGTTCGGTTGATCGCAATTGTAACATCTTCGTTCTTGCATTCGTTCTTGTGTTCGACCTCCTCCACGATTCGAGTATTGGCCCCGTCCCCTTGGCATTCCTCGTCCCCTGGATCCACGAATATTGCTGATTGGTTCCGTTTTGATCTGCAGGGAACCCCCTGGCGATGGATAAACCGCTCCCGTGGAACCGGATGCGACGCCCTTGTAAGTCTTTGCGCACTTGTCCCCTCTTTCATACGACATCGCGATTCTCAATGCTTCCTCCGGGGTCTTAGTTTCCCGACACAGATCGTTCTGCGCGTCCCTGTTCCTCATATTGAATATAAATATGTCTCTCACCATTTTCCGCTCCTGGGTGCCCAAATTGCATCTTGCCGCCATTCCGCTAAGTTCTGCATAGAACGATTCTAAGCTTTCCCCCTCCTTTTGTTTCCTCGATAACATCTGGTACATCTCGTACGTTTCATTTCGCTCTTTCTGGAAGAGAGCTACACAGGTATCCAAAAAACGTGGGTATCGTATTGTTTCCATATTTAAATGTGGGTGCTGATTATGCAAGGCTCTCTGTCCCTCGTGTCCCAGGCATAGGTACAGATTCGATATCAGTTTACGTTCACCTTCTTCCCTTGGTTTGCCACCAATGTCACCCAGGTCATTAATCTGTGCTTCAGTCAATGTCGATGCAAAGTAAAATTCCGACGAGACTAGTCCATGTTTCGCCACCATTGCCCAATGAAATCGTTGTTTCCAGTGTTCCCATAAGAGTTGTGGTTCCGCCTGATTCGGAGGCCAGAATGCCACAATTCCAAGGGGGTTTTTCCCCCCTTCATCCACTGGCTGCGCCATAACAAGGAATGATAAAACGATGGCTGTTAAATACTGAATTGACTGTATTCTAGTTCGCATAAATAAGAGAGTGAACTAGAGGTCAACACATAACAGCTAGACAGTTCTAGGCTGATTGACAGGCAGGTACCAAACTCACACTTAATTATAGTGTGAGAACTCTCAGAGATAAGTAGATAAAGAAATAGCAACTAGGATGAATGACAACTGAACATTGTAGCCCCTGACAGCAGAGTACACCCTTGGTAGTCAAAGCCAACTAAAATTGAGTCAATGAGAGATCGTGTGACAGCGCCAGCGGTAATAGCAGTCGAGGGATCGAAGGACGGTCCAGGAGTTTTGAAAGGAACAGACCTAGGAACCGGCGGAAGGGTGGGGGAAGAAGAAATGTAGATAGAAGATAGCCTGTAGGCTGCGAGCTGATTAGTATAAATTGATTATATACAATAAAGTTCAGTGCAGTAAAATTGATTGTTATTGTGATAATAAAAAGACATCCTAGAGCATGTCTTTTTATTATTGTTTAAAATTTACGAAACATTTCTTTTTTTAGTTCTAACGCTTCACTTATAGATTTTTGAGTATTTCACTTTCTTTAGCTTATCATTGTGAATCAGTCCCTGCATATCCCAGCTATCGGGGAAACCAATTTAGCTATCACCGGCAAACAGCGCCTTACCCCCTTCTGATTTTCATAAAAGGGGAAACAGATTTTAAAAAATCAGATATCGATGTAATAATTTTGCGAGGGTGATTGGGGGTGTCGTAATTTTCATACAATTTTTAAAAAAAAACTTTTTTTGGGGCAACCCAATCTAATCAGAGAGTATCCTCCTTACACTATACAAGTCAAATTTCCTCAAAATCTGGCGTTGCAGACAAAATATTATAAACGCTCTTTTAAACTTCTGCTAGTTTTTCGGCTGTTTTTGCGCAAAATCTTACCATGTAATGAAAAATTTTATTACTCAAATTAGTTTAAAAGCGTATTTTCAAACAATCGGATCTCTTTAAAATGAACTTTGCAATCTCAACTCATGTTAGAAAGCTTTGGTCTTATGCACTAAACGAACCAAATTCATCAGTTCTACATTCTCTTCAACTGAAATTAGAATGTGGTTGAATCCGATTGGCTAATTGAAGTTATTAAGTTATTAGCAGATAAAGTTATTAGCCGAAATGATTCACAGTTTAGAGTTTTTGTTTTGTCAAGCCATTTTACTAATTTTTTTTTTTGGCTGGGCAAGGTAGCACGAGTGTTTCGAAATTAATTTGATTAATTTACAAAATTCCACCATTCGGTAATTTTGGCTTATATTTTTATCTGCTGGAAATGTTGATCGGAATGCTTGACCGCGTTGCTTGATATTGATTAGCTAAAATCTGCCAGTCAGATTCGATCGCATAAATTTTAGCTCACGATATAGAAAAGTTGGTTTCGGACCGTTTAGTGCATCAGACCCGAAAACTTTCTAATCTGATGCATCTGTTCATTCTTTTTGACCTCTCATCTAAATTAGAAGCTAAAATTTTCAACAACTATGTTAAAACTAATTTTGAAACTTTTCGGTCCGAGATTGAAAGTGAGGAGGAACATTGAATTTGGATTTGTTTTTTTTTCTCCACGCAAACACAAATACCCTAAATTAACATCGATCGAAATGGATCGAGTGATTTTAAAAAAATTTCAGCCCTGGTGTAAATGATGCTTAAAGTATGATAACTTTGTCCCAGTGACGAGAAAAAATTTATTTTTCGAGTTATAGTTTAGTTAGCGACAAAGCGAGCAAGCGAGCAGACTTATTGTAGAGAATAAGCCAATAAATTTAGTTTTTCTTCCGTAAAATGAACCTTGAAGGTTTTTCGTCTATTTTGAGATTTGAAAACTTCAAAAAAATTCTGCAAACAAAATGAAATTTTTTGAAAGTTATGATTTTTTTGATTTTCTAGTCATTTTGCATTTTTCGACTAAAATTGCTGTCCAAATTGATTTTTTTACAATGACTATGTGTGTATATTATATTTTTGATTTTGAAAAGAAGAGCCTACCGTGTGTTTTACTGATTTGTCGCAAAAGGGACAAGAAACATCAAATATTCCACCAGAAATCTGTGTTTCAACGTGAAGTTTGAAGCACATATAGCACACAAAATTTTTGCAGCAGCTCAGTTTTTCACCGCTGGCTAATTCTAAGCAGATAAAACATAGCAGCCATGTTCGTCTCTCGGTCGAAAAACTGGCTTCGGATTGCGTTTCAGGTTGTATGATTGAATTATTGTGATGAGTATCATTAGATGATTCTAGAAAATTCTCTGTGCTGTAATTGGCTGATTCTGCGCTGAGTTGGATTTCAGTAAACTGTGACATTTCGAGCTCGTCTGGCGTTTCTCCGGAAGTTTCTTTCCCGGAAGAGTTGCCCTCTTCAACTTCCGTTCGTGGGTTCTCATTGTCAGGTTTTACAGGAATTTCAGAAGTCATAATTTTTCACCAGTATTACAATCCTCGAGTTAATTTTCAACTGGAGCAAACATAAATTTTTTTTACAAAATTGTTCATGTACCCGTTTAAGAACTAATTAAATGAAGGAAATAAAATCAAAACAAACGGAAAATGATATTTTAGATTTTGTCAATGATATAGACTTACTCAGCTCCTAAACCACGCCGATTTAACTTATCTTAAAACAAGTAAAATTCATCGCTCTTTGGTTTTGACGCGGAAATAATAACTATTTGGAAAACTTGATACTAAAGGAATCTTCTAAGTAAATTTAATTGAAGGCAAAAGGTGAATAACTTAAAGAGACTTTTTGCAGGTCTTCTGAATAATATTAAATTATTAATTTTGGCGAGATTTTCTTTTCAATCAAATGGTGCAGAATATTCACATGATGAAAATATGTAAAAGACCATTGTTTTGGTTGTATCTTTTATGGTTCTTTTTGGTCGCATTTGAGAAAATCAGAGTGCAAGTAAAAAAAGGTTTAAATATAAATAAACGTGCATCGCATGGTAAAACTAAGCACACATTTTTGATTTCCAATATTTTTACACAATGCATCGCAAAGCAGAGCTCACACAAATAAAAAGAAAAAATTCAACCGTTTGAAACTTAATAGGTGTATAATGCAGAATATCAAATTATCAAAAATTCGAAGGTGCAGAAAAACGCTTGAGTTTTGAAAAAATAACAGCGGGCCAAATAGCTAATGAGCCTAAAGTCGACTCTTTTTTGTTGTTAGGTTTCTGGGATTCTCCCTGTTAATATCATAGAAATATCTATTAGTTTTTTCAGTCCCAATACAAATCCGAAGCGTATTCAGACGTGGAAGGCTCTGTTACATATCAACAAACCGGTGCCAAGTAATTTGAATGAGTAAATATTTTAATTGCTACAGGATATCAAAATAGAAAAAAATGGACACAATTTGAATGAGTAAATATTTTAATTGCTACAGGATATCAAAATAGAAAAAAATGGACACATTACGAGGCCAAACTGTGCACTGGATAGGAGCACAATTTTGTGTCTGTATGTTCCTGGATTCCAGAGACAAGTCTTAAAATATGTTCCAAAATGTAAGTGGATTCCACAAACAAAATTTCAATTGATTCCGCATACATATACCTGTAAGGTAAATTTTGTCGCCACATTTGTTTTGTTGCGGATTCCGCAACAAGCAAATATAGCTAGTTGTTTTGGATTAGGCAACTGTAAGTGGATTTCGCAAAATGTATGCGCAATCCGCAAATTTATGTGGATTCCGCAAACTGTAAGTGGATTCCGAATTCTGTTCAATACTGAACTTGCATATGAACAATTAAAAACTTAGCTGGAATTCTTATCTCTAGCGATGCGGAATTTAAAAGCAAAGACTTGAACCTTGTCAGCGGAATCAACAAACAAGTCTTAAAACATTGGTAACCTAAATCGGTGGATGTCATCTTTTAGTATTTTGGAAACAAAACACCGAACAATTTCAATATTTGGAGTCATTGAGTTGAGAGTGTATGGAACACACATCATATCAACAAATTAGGTCAGTATTTGGGATTGCGTCAATCCCAAATACTGATTTTGGAAGCATAACGCCGAATAAATGCAGTAATTGTAGTAATTGGGTTGAGAGTGTATGGAAACACAACACACAGCATATCGTCAAATTAGGTCAGTATTTGGGATTCCATCAATCCCAAATACTGGTCAGTATTTGGGATTGATGAAATCCCAAAAACTGGAATAATGTGGAATAAATATGGAAAATATCCATTATTTGGAGTCATTAGGTTGAGAGTGATTAGAAACCCAACGCTTAGCAAATCGTCAAATTAGTTCAGTATTTGGGATTCCATCGATCCTAAACACTGGTCAATATTTGGGATTGATGAAATCGCAAAAACTGGAAATAATGTGGAATAAATATGGAATTTATACATTATTTGGAGTGATTAGGTTGAGAGTGATTAGAAACCCAACGCTTAGCAAATCGTCGAATTAGTTCAGTATTTGGGATTTCATCGATCCCAAATACTGGTCAGTAATTGGGTTTCCAACAATCTCAAACACTGATCTAAACTAATAAATTTCTATTCTAGTAAACTTTTATTCTAGTGAAATCAAATCATGTATAATGATATAATCATGATATAATTTTAAAGGCTACTGCACATATAAATATATCTAAAGGGAATCCGCAAACAAAATGCGGATTCCACTTACAGTTTGCGGATTCCACTTCCAACTTGCGGATTCCACTTAGAGTTGCGGTTTCCGCAACAGCTCAATTTCTTGATACAAATGTTTTATCATTTGTTTGTGGATTCCACAAACTGTTCTAGATTCCGCAAATACAGTTGCGAATTCCGCAAATTCGCCTACTTTTCGAGCGATTTTGAGCGGTACAATGATTAATGTATTTGTTTGTGGAATCCAAAACAGCATAGAAGATCAAATTAAAGTAGCAATGTTGCGGATTACGCAACAAATCTGATTTTGGCCTGTTGCGGATTCCGCTTACGATGCAGAGAATGCACAGTTTGGCCTCGTAATGCACACCATAATTGACAAACGCTACAGAAATTTTTGCGCATGACACTTTTCATATGAACAATTTTACTCTTAAGTGAAATTTCGCGACAGTCAAAACAATTCTCGCAGTAACAAATGATGTGATATGAGAAGCTAGTCTTGAAAAACCTCTCATGTGCGAAGGACCGAACGGCAAAAAAACTTGCCAGCTAAGCGACATTCGTTTTTTCCTAATTCAAAAGAAATAAGGATTGAAATCAATCAATATTGGACAGTTTAAAGCAGTAGCGGGTTTAGGTCTGCGGACGCATCTTCCCTAAGGGATTCGACCCCCTGCCGACCCAAAGAGTCCCAAATTTGTACTATTTTGAGATATCCACTTTTGGATGACTGACCTTCAAATTTTTCTAAAGGCGCCTTGAGCGCCAATATATACTAATTTTGAGGGGGGGTAGCACCAATTAAACGCAATTTTTTGAAAAATGGCCAATACAGGGTTATAGAGTGATTTGGTAGAGCTCAGAAAATTTGAAGATCATTAGAGTGATTTGAAAAAAGTCGAGAAAAATTTGAAAAATCCGCACCCCCCCCCCCCCCTCACGCTCGAGAAATTCCCAGATTCGCGCCTGGTTAAAAGGACTTTATTGTTCCGTCCATTGGTTTTATTGTATTCGTGTGTGTTTTATCATTTTTTATTTTTGTTTTCAATGCAAAATCAGGAACCACAAATAAAAATCGGACTGCGTTGAGTGATACATCATGTTAAAGCCCTTACAGTCGCGGTTTGAAGGACATTTATGTACTTAAAAAAAACAGTTTTGAGAAAGAACAGTTTGAAATTTTTGATTTTTTCTGTCTTATTTCGTGCGAATAGAGTGAGCGAGCAGTCTTACTTTGATTGCTCAAAAACTAACAATAGCTTATTTTAAGTTATAAAATTTTAGTTTTACTTGAGTAACCTTAGTATAATATAAGTATTCTAGCGCATTATTGAAATCAACGCATTCAACTCAAAAAACTGCAAAAATAGGCTCGAAAAAAATTTTGCAAGTTTTTGTTTTGCTTTTTTTCTTTTTGTAGTAATTTATCTCCAAAAATTGCTTCTCATTTTGCTTATTCTACTATGACTATTGAGTATAATTAAGCTCCAGTTTTTATTAAGCTCCTTTTATCACACCACGCCGAAAGAAAAACATTAATTTGAAAAATTTCTGGTATTTTTGAAGACTATGGTCGGAACATTATGTGCTTCTTGCACAGTAACCGGCTATCCTTGTGTTATTAGTTCAATTGTCGAAATACATGATGCTTGGGGTAAAACAGATTGTTCGCCATTCAGCTTTAAGTGATAACATTGAAGGAATTTATCGCAAATTTTAAACAGTACTTAATCAATATCGAGCGCTGATTTAAGCTATCCGGATAGCACGAACAAAAATGAACTTTCAAACGCGTTTATCTGAAATTGGGTTATATTTAAATAACTAGTGAACAGAAAAAAAACTTCACCAGAACTAATATGATGTAACTTACTCTTTAAAAATGCGGCTAAAATTTTCCCCCAAAGATGATTGATTTAGGTGTCTTACTTCATCAAAAGTAACATTGAAACAACCAAGTTAATTGATGAGCACGTTATATCAAATGAAGACTCTTGCATAGCCTAACAAAGTTTAAAGAATGGTAAAATTTTCAAAAATTTGCTTGAAACGTTTGAAGCTTGTCCTCAACAAAACTTCTGATTTCTGTTCAGTAAAAATTACCGTTTTTGGTTATCCACAAAAATTATATTGTCTCACCCGGTTTAATTATACAAATCCATAAACTAAGTCTATAAAAAAATTTTAGTCATGCAAATTTCATAAAATTTGCTGAAATGAAATCATTGAATTTTGAAAATTTTTTTATTTTGGCATAAATTTCGAGGTATCGTCTAAAACAAGGTTGATCATACAGCTTCCACATATTGAAGTTCTATGACTAGCATTTTTTAATGGCAGCAGCAAAAATTTTTCGAAGTAGTATCAAAAATCCTCAGGAAAAGGGTTTTTTTAATCGCAAAATGAAATTTGTACTCGAAAATTAATTTTGTTGTGTGCAAAAAATAGCTCTGAATACACAAAAACTAATTTTTTCTGTTTCTCAAGATAATTTTCAAATTTGCTCAAAACGGTCTATTATTTTTGTTTGGCATGTTTTTGTTTATGACTTGATCAATGCAAGATTGAAAAAAACTTCAATTTTTTTAAAATCAGCACTGAACATTTTTGCCAAAAATTAAAAGTTTGATAGTTTCTTTATATCAATTGCTTAAGACAAAACTAAGACAATCAAGGCCTTTTACGATTGATTGTAACTGCGAGACGGTCAAACCTTTAGTGACTCTCCCCTTGAGTAACCAAGGTTTTTGCCACTTGTGTTTGGTTATAAACACAACCTAAAAATTTTGAGAAATTCAATCTTTTATAGAACAAATTTTTTTTGTTTAATGGAAATTTGCTAGTGATACTATTTGCATATATAAAAAATTGCCGATCATAGACCTTTCATGCACTATTGAGAACTGATAGAATTTGCATGAAAAGGGTTTGAGTAGCATTTTTTCTTCCGTATATATAAATTATATAAAAAAGCATTTTTGGTCAATGCGGGTATATAGGTTTTTGCAAAGTTTCAACTTTCTAGAACTTTGTTGGTCTGTATAAGAGGCTTCTCTTGATAAAATTTTCTCATCAATTTATTTGGCTTTCAGCGTAATTCTTGATTGACTAAAAAAAGCAAAATCACCCATTTTTGAGGAAAATTTTGACAGCGAATTTTGAAAGGCTAATTGCTTCATAAAAATTCTGGTGAAAATATCAGCAATTTTTTTTTACTTTTTGCCTAAGTTTAATCCAATTTGAGAAAAATGCGAATGAAATTTCAGCTTTTGTTCGTTTTATCCGGATAATTTAAATCAAAACTGTAATAGAGCAGAACTGATTATTTCCAATGCCGGAGATAATTCGAAGCCATGAACCGCTTTTACGCTGCACAAATTCTCTTTGATAATTTGATCTACTGATTCTTTTTTAATTTATGAAGAAAAAATGAATGTATTCAGCAAGCAGATTTACACTTATATCACATCAAAAAATTAAAGCTGTTTCTTTGACTTGTCAATTTCGATCATTGTAAATATGATATGCGGCTGAAACAGAATTGATTTCACAAAGTCAATAATAGTAACTTGTTAATTTTTGCTTAAGGTTTTCATAAAAAATATGCTTTCATTTATTATTAGGATCGTCACCCTGTGTGAAAATACTACAAAAAATATGTTTGTTAAAATGGGTCATTTGTGAGAATTTCTGTATGTGAAACTGATGCCTTAACTAAAATTTGTTGGTATAGTTGAGCACGATTGGATCCCTCAACTAAAATGAATATTCAAATGATATGAGAGATGTATTTAGGGTAGGGGGACGCAGCTTCTATTTCAGGAAATCAATCCCCTCACCAACAAAATGGTCCCTGTTTCTGTGACAGCCAGTTTCGGCGACTAAATTCAAACAAAATTTCTGATTTCTGTTTCTTAAAAATGACCGTTTTTGGTTATCAAAAAAAATTATATAGTCTTACCCGTGTTAATCATACAGTTTCATGAACTAAGTCTTTGAAAAAAATTAAGTCATACAAAATTTAAAAATTTAGCTGAAATGAAGTCATCAATTTTTGAAAAAATTCTTATTTTGGCATAAAAATCGAGGTATTGTCTAAAAGAAAATTTTTTGTCAAAAAAGGCTGATCATACAATTTCTACATATGGAAGTTCTATGACTAGCTTTTTTTGATGGCAGCAAAAATTTTTCGAAGTATTATCGAAGGTCCTCAGGAAAAGGTTTTTTTTATCGCAAAATGAAATTTGTACTCAAACAAAGATTTTCTTTGGAATTTTTTTTTGCATGCAAAAATTAGTTTTGTTGTGTGCATAACACAGCTCTGAATACACAAAATTTATTTTTTTCTGTTTCTCAGGATAATTTTCAAAATTGCTCAAAGCAGCCTATTATTTTTGTATGGCATGTTTTTGTATGACTTGATCAATGCATGATTAAATAAAACTTCAATTTTTTTGTAAATCAGCACTGAACATTTTTGCCAAAAATTAAAAGTTTGATAGTTTCTTTATATCAATTGTTTAAGACAAAACTAAGGCAATCAAGGCCTTTTGAATTGATTGTAACTGCGAGACTGTCAAACCTTTGGTGACTCTCCTCTTGAGTAACCAAGGTTTTTGCCACTTATGTTTGGTTATAAACACAACCTACAAAATTTGAGAAAATCAATCTTTCATAGAACAAATTTTTTTGTTTTATGGAAAGTTGCTAGCGATACTATTTGCATATATAAAAAATTGCCAATCATAGACGTTTCATGCCCTATTGCGCACTGATGGAATTGACATGAAAAGGGTATGAGTAGCATTTTTCCTTCCGTATATATACATTATAAAATAAGCATTTTTTTGATCAACGCGGGTATAAGGTTTTTGTAAAGTTTTAACTTTCTAGACCTTTGTTGGTCTGTGTAAGAGGCTTCTCTTGATAGAACTTTCTCATCAATTTATTTGGCTTTCAGCGTAATTCTTGATTGACTAAAAAAAGCAAAACCACCCATTTTTCGGGAAAAATTTGGCTGCGAATTTTGAAAGGCAAACTGCGTCATAATAATTCTAGTGAAAATATCAGTAAATTTTTTTTCTCATTTTTTGCCTCAGCTTAATCCAGTTTGAGAAAAACGCGATTGAAATTTCAACTTTTGTTCGTTTTATCCGGATAATTTAAATCGACACTGTAATAGAGCAGAACTGATTATTTCCAATGCCGGAGATAATTCGAAGCCATGAACCGCTTTTACGCTGCACAAATTCTCTTTGATAATTTGATCTACTGATTCTTTTTTAATTTATGAAGAAAAAATGAATGTATTCAGCAAGCAGATTTACACTTATATCACATCAAAAAATTAAAGCTGTTTCTTTGACTTGTCAATTTCGATCATTGTAAATATGATATGCGGCTGAAACAGAATTGATTTCACAAAGTCAATAATAGTAACTTGTTAACTTTTGCTTAAGGTTTTCAGAAAAAATATGCTTTCATTTATTATTAGGATCGTCACCCTGTGTGAAAATACTACAAAAAATATGTTTGTTAAAATGGGTCATTTGTGAGAATTTCTGTATGTGAAACTGATGCCTTAACTAAAATTTGTTGGTATAGTTGAGCACGATTGGATCCCTCAACTAAAATGAATATTCAAATGATATGAGGGATGTATTTAGGGTAGGGGGACGCAGCTTCTATTTCAGGAAATCGATCCCCTCACCAACAAAATGGTCCTACTTTCTATGACATCAAATTTCGGCGACTAAATTTAAAAACGCCAATGTATACTAATTATGAAAGGGAGCGCGCGCCAAAAAAACTCAATTTTTCGGTGAAAAAAGTTTTTAAAAACTGCCAAAAATTGTAGTTTTTTCAGTTTTTTAAAGCATGGCCGCGGCGCAGCCAATTTAGTCAAATTTGGTTCTTTATAGTGTTCGAGAGCGGTCGTTCTGAAAAAAAAAGTCCACTAAGTTTTTAAAATTCCGTTTCACCCCTCGAGAAAAAGATAGAACAGCCCCTGGTCATAAACAAGCTGTGTTTTCCCCAATTGTCTGTGTTTCAAAGAGTGTACTGAACCATGTATTTGGGCTGTTTTATTTCTCTAGACAAATTTTTGACTTTTAGGTAGCGTTTTTTGACAATTTAGTATACAGTATGATAGATAAAAATTTGCCCATGTTGATTTTAATCATTATCGTTTTTCCATAGCCGTAAATATTTAGTTTTAAGAAAAACACTCAATGCTTAAATTTTCCATACTAGATGCAACTTATATATGCGATACGAGAAACTTGATGTTTAAATTTAAAATTTTTTTGTAGTGTCGAAAACACTGATTTCAAACTTTATTGAGAAAACATCAAAATTTAGTTCTTTTCCAGTTGACCCAACCCCCCCTCCCCGGAAGATTACAAAATTAAACTTTTCAAAAATTGTTCACTCGGCGTTTTGTATATAAAAAGTGTTGTAAGAATTGATCACTGTTTACGCTGAAACGTTTTGATGCAGTTTATAACAAGAAAAGTAATTTTAGACTTTCGTATATTGAAATTCAGAAGAAAATGAAATGGGTGAACTGGAAAAGAGCCCAAAGTTTATTTTACAAACGAGCAATAGTTCGAGAGGGAAGCACCATGTAGTGGTAGTTGAACATTGTTGGCAGCCATGATATGACGCAGCAGTTTCATTTTAGGCTTGGTAACTCTCGGTTTCCTGGACAAAACATATGCCATCTCTAACTTTTCAGTCAGCATTGATTTGTGACATATATAACACGTATAAACCAGCGCTACTTGGTTGTCTATGTAGAGAAATAGTAAATTCGGCTCGGTCGTTTTTGGAGGATACAGATGTGGACTGTTTTCAAAGTCGTATAATTTGCATAAGAGTCTGTTAAATCCGATACATCCCAATTCATCGAACTTTAATGACTGAACAAATTCACCTTTGTGTTCAAACGTTTAAGATTAGTGCTATATTGTGTTTCTGTTAAAGTTATGTTTTTGTAATCTGTATTGCAACAAAGTTGTGTGGCTTCATTTAAAAGATTTTCATCTAAATTTTCAAAAAACTGCAATTAAATGTATTTAAATGCAATGTATGTTTGATTCTAGCAAGATCAAAAAAATCCGAACGTGCCTGAAATTTTTCTCTGATAAAAACCCAAAACAAGATTTTTGAGGAAAAATTGATGACAAAAAATGTTTGAAAAAAATTGAAAAAGATGAAAAAATTTAATCGATGTAAATAAAACTACTGAAGTCTAAAGTGCACAAATCCTAAAAACTGCTGGCCTTAACCTCTCTTAAGTCCATTTTCGTGCGAACTCCAGTTTGTCTGCAACCTTTGGTTCGATTGTGAGCTTCTGTTCCCTGGGTCGTAACGTCTTTCATTTTTTGCAGTCTGGGTAAGAAATAATGGCTCAGCCATACATTCGTATCTGTTCAGCCAGTAGAAGCATGAAACCATTCTCATCGGTATTTGGGTTACTCCTGAAATGTAAGATGAAAATTGAGATAGCTGAACATTCGCACTTCACGGGTCGAGGTCCGCGACTTATTTTTAGACTTTCAAAGTCTCGCAAAAGTTAACTCTTGCAAATCATAGTCTAGACCGAATTTAAAGTCGCCGACAAATATTTAAAGCATTGAATTGCAATCGCGAAAGCCGGCCCGAACTGAGAAACTTGAGATTCAAATCGATTTAAATCGATTTTTGTACAAAAAAATATACCTTATAGAAATTGATTTTTAAAAACCCATTCAAATACGCAAATCGATTTAGATTGGATTATATGTTTTTACGATAGAAACAAAATCTTTTTTATTGAATAAAAATTGTATGTAAATGGATTTTCCCAAAGTAGTGAAAATCATCAAAATCTTATCAAAATGGATTTAACTTAACTATTCAGTCACGCTGCCGTCACAATTTGCGATTAGTTTTTTTTTCGGGTCGTGTTTTTTAGTTTTTTTCGCGGTTAGTTTTCTTGGTTGTAACGGTCAGACCTATTTTTCGTCGGTCACGCCGGTCGAGCTTAACTTTTCTGCGGTCGTGCCGGTCGCATTTACTTTTTTCGGGTCGTGTCGGTTGCAAACGTTTTTTTTTAATCGCTCGGGTACTGGCTAATTTTTCTCTGATTTTGATGCTGGTTGTGATTAACATTTCATTGATTGCTGTTTTTTGTCTGAAGTCGTCTCTAACTTTTCAAGGATTGCGCCGCTCGTGTTTAAGATTTCCCATTTCCCTTTTGTCTAACGTCGTGTTTAGTTTTCATTTGGTCTCGACGAGCAGATATAATATTTCTCCGGTTGCGCCGTTTGTAGTTAACCTTTTTTTAGCTCACGCCGATCGCGGTTAATTTTTTTCAGTCAGGCCAGTTGCAGTAATTTTTATTTGGGTTATGGCGCTCTCTAGCATTTTTTTTGGTCGCGCCAGACGCTGTTTCTTCGTTCACGTCGGTCGCGGTTAACTTTCCTTCGATCGCGCCAGTCGCGGAAACATTGCCTCGGTCTGCAAAGTCTGAAAATACCAAAAACACGCAAATTCGTTTGCAACAGTTTGATATAGCAAAACTCGTCGCAACCACTGATCATAAAACCACAGCATAGACCCGGGTGATGCCTCTTTTTTGGCATGGCCAGTTTGAAATCAATTAACACGCAGTTACTGATCGCTGAATACTTTCTTGCCTTGTGCAAGTGATTGCTTCTTGGAGCTCTGTAGAACGTTAAGACGTATGACTTTAATATCTGCTTAGTCGTAGAATCATGTATGTACTTAAATCGGTATGTACTTATGAATTTTTAAATTTTTCTGCGGCTGAGCCGTCTTGGCTACTTTTTTATGATTGCGCCGTTCAAGTCTAATTATTTTTCGGTCACGCTGGTCGCGGCTAACTTTTCTTTGGTTGTGCCGACCGCATTTAACTTTGCTTTGGTTGCGACCTTTAAAACGGAATTTTTTCTTTTAGGACAGTTGCAGTCTGTTATTCTTCGTTTTTTCCATTCCCAGTGATGTCTTTTTCCGGTGGCGCCGGTTGCGTCTAGTTGTTCTTCGGTCACGTCGGTTGCGGTTACTTTTCTTCGTTTGCTCCGACCACGAATATAAATTGTTTTATCACGCTGGGCACATTTAATTTTTTTTTTGGTCGCGATGGTCGAAGTTAAATTATCTTTGGTTGCGATGATCGCAGTCGATTCTTTTTGGTCGCAGTTTATTTTTCTTTGGTTGCTCCGGCTGCATTAATTTTTTTTTTCAACCACGCCAGTCCCAAACGAACTTGTATTCAGTCGCGCCGGTTGTGATTAACTTTTCTTAGGTCGCGCTGGTCGCGCCTATTTTTTCTTTTCTCGGGCCAAAGGGTAATTTTTTCCTTGGTTGCGCTGTTCGTGGCCCATTGCGAGGCCAAACTGTGCTTTTTGGGAAATATAAGCGGATTCCGCAACAAGGACGCTCCCTTTGTTCTTTCATTTTCATTGATCGTTCCGACAAAGTTTTAACATGTTTAAAGACTTGTCTCTGGAATCCAGGTACACACAGCCACAAAATTGTGCGCCTATCCAGTGCACAGTTTCGCCTCGTAATGCCGCATCTCCTCGGGTGGACAAACCAGCAACTATCAAATTTCGGTCGCAATGGTCTGGCAATACCAAAATTTGGCCGCGGTAGACTAATCATAAAACAGCGATATCGGTACGGGTAGCAACCATTGGAACAATTAGTTTTTTGTTTTTGTAAGATATGTTGTTTATTGGAAACGGTGAAGGAGTCAAAACTTGACATAGGTTTTTCGATTGTTTCTTGCAGGTATCGTAAAAGTTTTTGATCAAAGTGCCTTCAGTAGTTTTTTAAATATTTCAAAATAAGAAATTTTAACATGTGAAAAGACTTGTCGCTGGATTCCAGTGTCCTAAAGACACCAACTTGAGCGCCTATCCAGCGCACACTCTGGTCTCGTAATGAAAGCTATGAATTGGATAAAGCACCAATGAAGGAATTCACGAGGATCAGTCCATCTTTTTTTTTCATTATTTGCTAAGTTCGGTAGTGATAATTTTTTATCAAATGAACAAAAAAGACTTGTAGTGTTAAGTCAATCTGAGTATCTACCCAGCAATAACTGAACGGATACGTTTTAGTTTGATCAAAACTATTTGTCTATTTTGTTTCTATTAAAAATTTGTTAATTTTTTTTCAACAGTAAACTTTTAAAATAAGGCAAACTTATTACCTTCAGATTCAACTGCAGCTGAAAAATTTGCTATTCTACAGATGGGTACAAAGAGCTGTTTGGGAAATTTGGGGCAATTCACTTCTCTTTGGGGGTAGGAAGTTGACCTATGGGTCACGTGCCACTTTCCCTCGAGTTCAGCTGGCCTGACCTTAACGTGAGTTCTGACATCACAAGACAAAGAAGGCGATGACCAAAGAAACGCGCTGGAATTTAAAACAGAACATAAAGAAAATAACAAGTAGTGTTTGATTGAAACGACTTTTTGCAAAATTGAGCTTCTCATGGCAAAAATCAGCTGGTAGAATAAGTTTATGCGATATTGACTAATTGACCGACCTTTCATTAAAGCAAAGCATTAAAGTTCAGAACGATTTGATTCTGAATAGGTTAGTTTGCTTTGTATTTACAATGATATGTTTTCAGAAATGAGGGTTGAAGTCCAGTCAAGCAGTAAAGTTTTAGAATCTTCTGGCAACAAAAAAATGAAGTTTTAATCCTGGGAAGTTGTTATAAATTAAAAAAGACCTAAGGTCAAGGCTTGATTAACCGATTTTTTATACGTTTTGATATACCGGAACCGGAGAATCAAAGATATATTTTTTATCGATGTCAAAACTTTACGAACTAATCGTTAAAAATAGTTTCAACTTCACTCAATTTTTTTACAGGAATGTCTTGAAAAAACTGGGTCTTTTGGCCGTAGTTTTGAGAAACAATTACAATCTAAAATTTCGAATCAAGGGATTTACAGCTTATCGTCAATTAGGTCAAACTTACAAAAAAAATCCTTAAATTTCTACTAAATTGAGTGAAATGTACAGATTATATGAATTATGCAACTATATTTTCCAATAGCTATGTTAGTAAGACGAAATAAAATACCTTACACTTCCCGCTTTAGATGGCTTTCAAGTTCATTGTTTTCTATACCTCAATAATTACCGAAGTGACGGAATTTTTGTGGCCAGGGTGATTTTGGTACTGACAAGTATCGGTTTTTCAACTAGAACTCTTCGATAGAATTGATAATACCATCTAAAAGATAACGATGTCCTGAAATCAAATAGAAAATACCAGGGCTATTGAAAAACTATCAATTGCCTAACAAGACTGCTCGTGAATCAGGGCAAAGCCTTGAATGTTCCGACTGTCCCTTAATTCATATCGAATAATTTTGGGAAAAGAAAATATTGAAAACCTATAAATTTTGAACAATAACACAGATCAAGTGTGAAAATTCAACTTATGAAACTAATCCGACCAATTAGTTAGCCTCAATTCAATTAGGAACGATTTTGTTGTGCGGGATAATTCGCCACGCATAAATAATTCGCGTTAGGCTCTCAGCATTATGGATAAACTCTCCACAGTGCACTTAATTTAGTCTAGAGCATGACCACTTTGGTAACTTTCAAACCTCCAGAACTATATAAAAATTAATCGAAGTTGAAATATTTTTTTTAAATTTGAACCCAGGAGGTCGATATCTTCAATGAGGTATAAAAAAGTTATGTTGAAAACTATTATTTCGATCGGCGAAAATGACTGAACAAAAATCACACCGAGCATTAATATTCCGTTTTATTCAAATGTCGGAACAATTAATTGCCTAAAAAATAGACTGGTTGTGATAAAGTTGAAAAATAGTTTCAAAAAATTCATGTAAGTAGATGCAAATTATAGCGGTAACAACAACACAAATGAGCACGATTCAAAGTTGCCGGTCTGCGGTTTCATGACCAAATCAATGGCTTCAAAAACGAGAAGAACTAAAGCAACGACGCGCTCGTGTCCGTGTGCTGAAGATGAGTAACGCAATTATCAAGTAGAAGGCGCTTTGGCAAAAAAAATCATGAGTTAACTAGCGGGTCAGTTGAGCCTATGATTCCAAATCTAGCGAGAAAAAGAAGGATCAAATTGAACGTATGGTCTGCGTTGCGATAGGAACAGCCATTAAAAACCTGAAAAGCGAGATGTTAACGGCTGCCAAATTCAAGCTTCCTCTCAATTAATTTCAATAATCTGAAATTGCTTCCAGCTTGCAAAAAGCTAAAATAATAAAATCCTCGAGACATTCTTTGGATCTTCGGAGTTGCCCAATACCAACGATAGCACATAGAGTGCCATCTTGTTGTCATAGAGGAAAACCGATTGTTGTTTGCGTTTCAAACTGTCGAAAGAATCAGTATTGAGTCCACTCTTGTTTTCGGTACCTAGTTATTTTAGGCCTTGTTGAGTTGTCTCACAGATGAAACTTTTTGCACCTAGACCGGTCATGATATTCTAAAATAATTCAAATCTTAATGACAATTATTCAAAACGGGCTGCTGATATATGACTGCACTGCTTTTTTTTAAAAAAATTGATTTTTTATTCAAAAAAATTCACTAAATTGATTTATTTCGAAAAAAACTGGCAGCGTTTTGGAAGGAGTTTATTTGAAACTTATAATTTGAAGATACTTATATTTTGGGAAAAATGGAGCTATCTTGCACAAAACTTGTTCTGCCGAAAAAAACTTTAGAACTTTTAAGTGTGCGCACTATTTTATTCATATTTTTTGTTAAAAACCGCCAAACTTTCTACATAAAAATGAAATTTCATGTTTAATGTGGCCATACGCAATAGTTTATGAAAAAAAAAACGATTATGCTTAATCTCTCTAATCATTTTTAAAGTTATTTATATTTTCGGTTAATTGAAATATTGATTGAACGCTGCACAGCTTGCTGATTAAAGTTGTAAGCCCCCGCTGAATATTTGATTTTGAGAATTCTACTAGTTTTCGAGATACGGCAATTTTCCAATTTTTGATTTTTCAGTCTTACGAATTTTTCTGATCTCACTGTCAGAATTCTTCGCGTTTCAATATAACGGTGGTTGAAAAATATTCGAAAAACCATGTTCTATGTAATTTTTAAAATTCCGTTTAATGCATTTTTCTTTGCGTTGTCTGTTAGTATCAAATGGCAAGGTCGGTACTTGTGACTTGCTCAAAGAATTGACTAGGTTCAATAAAAATATTTTCAATGAAGAAACCCGGGTTGACAAAAAATGCTTATCATACTATTTCAAAAAATGCTTATCATACTATTTCATAGAACAAAAAAAACTATAAAAATAGCATGATAAGCATTTTTTCATACTATGAAATATCATGATAGGCATTTTTTCTATACTCAGGCAAAAAAAATGTTCGCAAAAAATCATATTTGAGCACAAAAGCAAGTTTGCAACCAAAAAAGGGATTAAAAACTTTTTACCTCAAATTTGTGTTTTTGCTTGTGAAAAAATGCATATCAACAATTTTCAAATATGAAAATTATATGATAAGCGTTTTTTGACTAAAATTAAAATCATGTTTTCGAGAGTCAAAATGCATTCTTTCAATAATTTTTTTAAAACTCATCTAAATTTATCCAGAAACATCGTTAAATTAATTTTGAAGATTTTATTTATTCTATAGCAAAATGCCTAGCTAACAATTTTCAAAAATGAATAAATTATGATAAGCTTTTTTTGACCGAAATTAAAATCATGTTTTTATTCAGCAGAAAGAATCAAAATAGTTTTAAAAGTTTTAAGAGTTTTAATGCATTTTTTAAATTTTGTATGAAAATTGTATGAAAAGCATTTTTCCATAGTCGCCATATATGAAATTTTGTGATAAGCATTTTTCTTTTATGGACGTCAACCCGGGAAATGTTTTGTTCAAATTGTTATTGTTTAATGTTACGTAATAAACAGATCGAGTGAATAGAATAGATAATTAAGTAAATGTAGAATTTTTTTCTCAATTTAGCAGTCTTGGTAGTTGAGTTCAAGGGTGCACGCATTTTAATAGGCGAAGTGGATTGAAAAAACCTTAACTCAGAAAACAATTTGCATGTCGTGAGCTATAATAGTTAACAGTTTAAAAATCGTCAAATAATAAAGGGATCAGTGAATTATCAATTCATTTAAGCTTTGCAAGCTATTGGTGATTTTTCTTAACTGAACTGGAATTGATCTTTCTGATTCAGTTTAAACTGAAAGATTACTTCCCAATTTTTGTTAAAATTAGCTGGTGAAACATGACCTTTAGTCATTGGTTCGAGCAACTTTGTGCGGGTGATTTACCATATACATTTGATCTGATTTGCTACTAGAATTATCACTGAAATCTCATCAATTCACTCCTTATTAATCAACCGTTTGTCGCTGCAATAACCAAAAATAAGTTATGAGCCCAGATGACCAATCACGAGTGAGAAGTCGGGAGTCAAGATTGACTGTTCGTTCAAACGAATAAAAAAAAAGCTGAGATTTGCAGTGGAGTTGTGATAGTGGAAATCACAACTTGAAATATACAACTGATCAGTTAGATAACTGCGAGAAAAGAAGCAGGCCAAAACAACTTGGACAAAGACGATTGATCAGACAGAGATGCGCAAAAATAGAAAAATGGCAACACAACTTCTAGAGATAGACAACTCTGACGATAGAAGCAGGGAAACACAACAGAGAAGATAGAAGACGGTCAAAAGCTACAAGAAGGGGCATTCAGTGAGCACAGCAGTGGAAGAAGCACTACACTGTTGATAGTGAAAGAAAACTGAACCAAACTGATAAATTACATGTTTTATTCGTAAAAGTTGCTGAATTATACTCAATTTTTGCGGAAGGATAAATTCGTTCGTACGCGGTTGCTCAAAACCGACAGAAAATCAATCCAAGGAATACATTGCAACTAGAAGAAAAAGAAACTGATACACCAGAATAAAAAGACGAACTTCTATTTTGCTAATATATATATTACCTAGTATGAAATCTGAGGAGGGACCTTAGCTTTGCTAAGTTGCTAATGTGTTATTCAGTACGCACTCCGTTAGGTTCCAAATCAGATTTAGGTAATCAAATATACTTGCATAGTTATATTAGCGGGCGATATTGATGTTTATTGAATATGATTTTGATGTAAGAAAAAACGGGGTCATTGAACTTTACCAAGGGTAATACTTAATTTTTTGAATTTTGGATTGGAGCTTAACTTTTGTATGAGAATTAAGTAAAAAATAAGAACAAGGATTGGGAAAGAAATGTCAAAAACTGATAGAATAGTTTTTTCGGGAAATGAAGAAGATTTTTCCTACTTCGAAGAGCAATTCGAGGCACGAATTTTTCACTTGAAGTTAAACAAGAACTTAGATGAGACAGTTGATTATAGAATTTTTATGCCAAGTTTAAGACCGAATGCAAGCAGTGATCAAAAACAAGCTGCGATAGATAAAGTAAAAGAGATTTTTGAAGAAAAACAGTTGCATATCTGGTACGAACTTGTGCAGGCTCTAGATAAGAAATCAGTTTTGTTTTTAAGACCTTATAAAGGCAATGGTAGTAAAACTTGGGATGTTTTACGGAAAAAGTTCAAGAGTTTTGAAAGACCCAGGCTGCAAAAACTAATCTCCGAACTTACATTTTTGAAAAAGAATAGCAGAGGAGATTCAGTATAGTTTAGAACAAGTGAACGAAGAAATGTTAATTTCAATTATTTGGAAGGACTTCCGAAACAATTTGAAACTTTTTCTACTATAGCTAATTTTAGAAGAGATGAAAAACGTTTAGATGAGTTGAAAGGAGATTTAGTGAATTTTGATAGCGAGAGACAAGTAATCGAAAAAGAGCATGCTTTTAATAGCGAGAACAGAGTTTGTTTCAAGTGTCATAAAAGAGGACATGTGTCGAAACAGTGCAGATAAAACTTAAGCAGCAGACGAGATAGTGAAGATAGAGCTCGAAAAATTCAGTGCTATGAGTGCAAGGAGTTTGGACATATTGCAAAATTTTGCCAAGCAAAGAAAAAATTCATTAGTAAGACTAAACGAGAACAGCAAAACCTAGTAGCTGAAACAGAGGCTCATTTTAGTTTCCTGAGTGGAGTGTCTCCGGGCGAGGACTTAGCTGTAGACTCTGTAGCTACCAATAATATGATTAAGGATCGAGACATGTTTGTTATTTTAGATGAGAACTTCAAAGGATTGGTTAGCAATGCAAAAATTTTAGGGAAAGGTGAAGTTAGATTCAGAGTGAAAGATGAGGAAGGCGAGTTTAAGATGATTGAGCTGAAGGATACTTTGTACGTTCCTGAAAACTCAAGAAATTTGCTGAGTGTATCAAAAATGAAGAAAGCAGGAGCAGAAGTTGTTTTTAGTGCGAGCTCGTTTGTTCGCCAGGGAAATGGATCAGTTTACCCATTAAGAGGTCTCTTTTTATGGGACACTTTTGTAGGAAAAGACGAATGTTATGTAGTAAGCACATTGAAACAGTGGCATTGCAGGATGGGTCATAATAACTACAAAGATTTAAGTCATTTGGAGCAACATATTGAAGGCATGAAGATTACTGATTTTAAAATTGAGAATTGTGAAACTTGTGAGTTGAACAAAGCAAAAAAGAAGCCAGTCCCAAAAGATTTTTATATCAGGGCAACCAGGACACTAGATATTGTTCACACAGATATTTTAGGTCCTATTGACCCGATAGCAGAGGATGGACATAGATATGCTATAGGTTTTGTGGACAGTTTTTCTAGATATCTGAAAATTTATTTCATGAAGACGAGAGAAGAGGCAACAAAAAAGTTGGATAGGTTCATAGCAGACATAGGAGTCCCTCAGACTTTAGTTTTAGACGGCGCAGGAGAATACATAGGTCAAGATTTTAGGCGAGTTTGTAGGAAACAAAAAATAAGACTGGAAACATTGGCTCCTTATACCCCTCAAGAGAACGGAAAGATAGAAAGGGTGTGGGGAACAATTACTCCAATGGCTCGCTGCATGATTTTTGATGCATTTTATCGAAAACTTATTGGCCTTATGCTCCTAATATGGCTACTAATCTCAAAAATATGTGCTTTCATTCTGCTATAGGCAAAACACCCTACGAGTCAATGTATGGAGAAAAACCCAACCTTAATTTTGTGAAAATTTTTGGGTGTGTAGCGTATAGTTTTGTGGAAAAACAGTTTCGCAAAAAACTAGACAAAAACTCTAGAAGGGGAATTTTTCTGGGGACATCGGAAAATAGTAAAGCTTATCTGATAGGAATTGAGAGTGAAGGAAAACTCAAAGTGCAAAAGTTTAGAAACGTTAGTTTTGACGAATCTAAGTTCTACTTTAAGAAAAAGATAGAAAGTGACGAAGGAGAAAGAGTAGGTGATGTAGTATTTCTTGGAGAAGTTCTCGAAAATATACCGAAAACTGCTAAGGAAGCTTTAGCAGACCTTGACTGGCAAGAAGCAATGAAAAAAGAGTTCGATTCATTAGAGAAAAACAAAGTTTGGGAACTAGTTAGAAATAGAGGAGAGAAGCCTATAGGCAGCAGATAGCATTTTGCTTTGAAGTACGGACCTAATGGTGAATTTTCCAGGTTTAAGGCTAGGTTTGTTGCTAAAGAATTTAGCCAAGTGGAGGGAAGGGGTTTTCACGAAACGTATTCGCCTACAGCCAAGATGTCGACCATAAGAATAGTCCTGAGCATAGCAGTTCAAAATAGGTATCAGTTGAGACAGTTAGACATTAAAACTGCATACTTGAATGCCAAACTAGATGAAGAAATTCTTATGAAGAAAACTGAGGGGTTCGAGAAGTTTGATGAAGAAGGAAAACCTTTAGTTTGTCTTCTGAAAAAAAGTCTTTATGGACTGAAGCAGTCCGCTAGAAACTGGTATAGGACTCTAAAAAGCTATCTTGAAGAATTAGGTTTTAGAAATTCAGTTTTTGATGAGTGCTTGTTTGTTGGGAGGATTGAGGGAGAGAAAAAAGGTTTAATTTGCTTGTGGGTCGATGATATAGTGGTTTGTGGAGCAGACAAAAATTTCTGTAGCTGGTTTGAAAACAATATCTCTGAAAAATTTGAGATAAGCGAGATAAGTGATCTTAAATGGTTCTTAGGAATGAAAAATGATTACTCAGGAAACGAAATTAGGATAAGCCAGGAGAAATATGTTGAAAAATTGATATCAAGATTTAGGATGACCAAAGCAAAGCCGATAACGACCCCTATTGGTGAAAACGAAAAACTGACAAACGAAGATTGTCCTTTTGAAGGTAGCATAGAACAAGAAAATATGAAAAAATGTGACTATCGAGGACTTGTTGGTTGTCTAAATTACCTAGCTTTATCAAGTAGACCCGACATTTGCTTTGCAGCAAATCTTCTAAGTTCTTTTGTGGAAAACCCAGGTAAAAAGCATTGGAAAGCCGGAAAAAATTGTCTTAGATATCTGCTAGGAACAAAAAATTTAACTTTAGTATACAGGAGGGATAAGGCCTTTAATCTTGTTAGCTATTCGGATGCGGACTGGGCTGGAAATATAGACAATAGGAGAAGTACCTCAGGATATTGTTTTAAACTCAGTGACAACTCAGGTGTAATAAGTTGGTCTAGCAGACTTCAGCGTTGTGTATCAACTTCAACAGCCGAAGCAGAACACAATGCTGTGGTCGAAACAGTAAAGGAAGGAATTCATTTACAGGGCATACTTAGCGACTTAGGCATAATTTGTAATAGGCTTTTAGAAGTTTTCGTTGATAACCAAGCTTGTATTGCCCTTTGTAAACACTCAATGAACCACGGCAAGACGAAGCATTTTGCCATAAAACTACACTTCCTTCGAGAGTTAGTTGAACAGAAGAAGGTGACCTTAACTTTTTTTATTAACCAACAGCAAACATGCCTCCAGACGCATTGACAAAAAACTTGGGAAAGTGCAAAACTGCAGTTTTCCGAGATTTTCTACTAGGAACCACCTAATTTGAAAGGCGGGGTATTGGTGATTTTTCTTAACTGAACTGGAATTGATCTTTCTTATTCAGTTCAAACTGAAAGATCACTTCCCGGTTTTTGTTAAAATTAGCTGGTGAAACATGACCTTTAGTCGTTAGTTCGAGCAACTTTGTGCGGTTGATTTACCATACATATTTGATCTGATTTGCTACTAGAATTATCACTCAAATCTCATTAATTCACTCCTTATTAATCAACCGTTTGTCGCTGCAATAACCTTGATAATAGTTAACAGTTTAAAAATCGTCAAATAATAAAGGGATCAGTGAATTTTCAATTCATTTAAATTTTGCAAGCTAAAGATTTTTTTGCAAAGCGTCCGAAAGATGCAATCTTTGATTAGATTGGGTATTGTATTATGAGTGCAGCAAAGAAAAAGTAAACTTAATGCAGAAGCAAATAATTTAGTTTGATTAAATTAAGTTTCCGAGCGCTCTTAAAACACCAAATAGACTATTTTAATAAATTGTTGTGCCGCAGGTGATTTTTCGATTTAGAAAAACTGGCATAAAAAGACGTTTTTGAGAACTGTTTGGATGCTTTTGATCAAAATTGCAATTTTGGACCCTTCAAAAAGATGTCGTAAGCAGTAACAAAGGGCGTGCCTTTTAGATGTTGAGGGGGTCGAAACCGTGACAGAGGGAAGACGTCCTCTCCCCTAATTACATCCCTGATTTCCGGCATAAGAGACTAATTTAGAAGCATTGATACCATCTAAGTTAGACTTAATAGTCAAAAATGTGAAGCTGTTTGATTACAGCTCGAAGAAAAACTGAACAATTCAAAGATACTAATTAATCAGTCGGCGCAACCTTATTTTCTTTACTTAGAATAAACATCGGATACCTGCGTAGACTGGACAGAAAGATCATCATCTACAGATTCACTTCAAAATCGCACTTTTTCTTTGAGATAATAAACTCAATTTACTTAAGGTATATATATGTATTTGAAATGATAATTCGCCATTGGCTATTCCACTATCGACTACTGTACCATTCTTCCTCCCCCCGCCCACAAACCCCCCCCCCCCCCCAACCCCAACCCCCCCCCCCCATTCAATGCAATGCCAACATTTATAATGTGAAATAGTCGGGGGGAGGGGGAGGGAGGGTTGTGGAAAGCAATTAGTTTGCACACAAACTTACTCAAAACGTTCAAGAAGATAAGTTTTATTGGTTAAAGGAAAGAGACAAGACAAAAATATTCATTTATAGAATATAAATCGAAACAGAGATATGTTTAAATATTTAAAAACTATGAAACTATGTGGAACTGCTTGATATGATTATTATTTCAGCACCTGGCTTTTCGGCTCTTTAACCGTTTCCCCCAACTGAGATTTTTATGATCAAAGACATTTGTTCACATTGCTTGACAATTTGTTAACTTAATCGGCTCTTTTCCAGTCCCCCCTTTCATTTTTTTCTGAATTTCAATTTACGGAAGTCTATTTAAAATTAACTTTATTGTTATAAACTGCTTCAAAACGTGTCAGCGTGAACAGGTGAACAAATTCTTACAACATTTTTTACATGCAAAATTCTGTGTGAACAACTTTTGAACTGCTTTATTTTGTAATTATATACCATTATATACCAGGGGGTGGGAAACTGGAAAGGGGTCTTTTAAAAATAATTTTCAATCAATTTTGAACGCACTTGCTCTCCATGCTTTTAAGCTTGTAACACCAATAGCTCCTGAAAAAAATCCGTGTGGGGTAGGAAAAAAGTCAAAGAGTTTTTGTTTTAGACTGTGTTCTTTTTTTTATTCCAGGTTTTCATCGAAACTGCCATTTTTCAGACGTCTGCTTTCATCATAAATAAGAGCTGAGTTGTTAGGAACAATTTCAAGGCGATCTTTCGGAAAACTGTTGCAATAATCAGGCGTTGCCTGTCCTTTCGTAAACTCTTGGTGAACAAAATTCAACTCTGAAGGAGTCAATTGATGAATAGCAATTGAATTTTTCCTGTTACAATAACGTAGGCCGAACGCAATTTGACCTGCGTGCAAGGCATATTTGGAATTCAAGTATTCAAAACGAACTCTAATTTTGGAAGCTTCGATTGCAACTCCAACAAAAATGTCTTCAAGAGGAAACTGATTAATTCTACTGGACGTTTGGTAAATTAACTTCGCCAAGTAATTATCCATTCCGTAGGCCATTCCAAAACAGTAACGAGGCACCGTAGGCTCCGACCATTCCAGATACGAGACGTAAGAGCTCTCTCGTGGATTTCGGCTTACAAACGATCGATTTGTGGTACAATAACCAAAAATGGAAACCGGTTCTAAGTTTGCTACTACTTTATACAAGTTTGAATATACTATATACACATCGTCGTCGGCCTTTAAAACTATGTCGGCGTTCGGGCAGTTCCAGACAAACCAATGAAAAGCCATCTTCGTTTTAGAAGTCATCGACCGATAGTTGTCTTGGAAGTTTCCGACAATCATGTCTTCGTGGATTTTATTTTCAGCTTCCAGCTTTGAAACACTTTCCTTGTTTTCCGTTGTATTTTTCATTCCAATCAAAAACATGACCGTAAATAAAACGTTTTTTAATTTTCCCTTTTTAGCATAAGTCGTTCGGATTGCTTGACGAGCTTCGTAGTTCTCGGGTTTTGACGAGACAAAAATCAGAACTTGTTTTGCACTTTCGTCCGAGTTATTTACTTTGTTGTCTATATTTTGGCACTTAGTTGGATTTTGGATCAGATAGAAGGCATTTTTACCGAGTTCGTCCGATATTTTTTTCCCGAAAAATGAAGCTGGAGGCGGCGTTTGGGCTCTCGCCTCGTGCATGTCTTTGAACGCCTCGGGGATGTTGTCGTAATTTATTTCTTGTTTCGAGTATAACGCAATAGCTTCGATATGACTTGGGTTCGGAAATTGAATGATTGCAATACATAGTAAAAAGTAGACAAATAGAATTAAAAGCACACATCTAAGGCGACTTTTGACGTGCATGATGAACCTTTGGGAAAAGTGAGGCATGGTGAAAAAAGGCGAGGTGCGATGCTTCCGCGGCACTACAGGAAGAGAGGAGTTTAGTTCTGATCCGCTCGCGGATGAAATGATGTCTTCGTTAAAAATTCCAGCCACGTGCGTTTTTTGGAAATCATGACTGTTTTTGCACCGCTTGGAACGGATTTTAAAACGATTAAATTGCACTTGAAGCATATTTTATATTGCGTTTTCTGTAAGATTTCGGCTCAGTTTCTTGAGGTTTGATAGTTTTTTTACTGCAGCTTTCAAGAACAATTGGTACTAAAGTATAACAAAGAGATTAAATGTTTTGGAAATCAGCAAAAGTAAATATAAGCTTGAATAAAATGGAAAGCAATGGAGCTATTTTTGAATGCTTGTGGGATTAGTAAACAATTTATTCTTGAGAAAAGCACTTTTTCATAAAATGTATAAGCTTGAAAAGACTGATACGCACTTAGCTCACAATTTTCTAATGATGCTTTGTGAATATTTAATTTATATGGTAGAAAATGTGCCAAAAAACACGTTGAAACAAAACTAGTATATAGATTTCTTCAGTCACCAAATCAATAAAGCGACAGTAATGATTTCAATTTAGTTTGAAGCTTCCAATTAAGCGAAAAAATTGGCGTTTTTAAAATGAATTTGTCAATAAACGTACTGTAAAATTTCACAACTAAAAATTTTCAATATGCTACCACAGCATGTTAAGTATAATTAAATGAAAAATGTTGAAAAATGCATGGGAAAAACTAAAAGTATCTGGTTGAAATTTTGTTTTCCGCTTGACTGAAGCTGTAACATGAAAACTTGATACCACTTATCGTTATAGATAATGGTGTTTTGTTTGCGTTTTGGCAAAACTTACAAATTGTTTGTTTTCGATCTACAAAAAGGTTCAAAAGTTCTCAAGATTATTTGTTATTTGAAGTTCTCCTGCCTCGAGTAATGTTATAACGATCAATAATCAAACAGCAACTAGGTCAATATATTTTAAACCATAATCAAACGTTTGAAAATTGTGTAAATTTTGGAGTAAAAGCAAGTAAAGTTTGAAATCATTGGATTTGAATAGATGTATTTTGAAATTTTCAACTGATTCCTCAAGATATTTCAGTTGACCAAGTTGGTATTTTTGACGTTTGACTTTTGCGGAAGTGGAAAACACAGGATTTACCGCTGTTTTGGTCAAAGATTTTTGGTTCTTTTGTCCGTTGGATGGATCATTTCGACAAAAATTTTGCATAGATATTTCATTTCGGTGCCAGAAAACAATACCCAACTGCAATCATCATTTTTCAATCCCACAATTCTTGCTCGGGTTTTCTCTCACGAATGTTTGCTTCAAATGTGAACAAGTCAACATTGAAGTGATAACTTTTGGGCACCTAGCTAGATATCATTTGAATTGCAACCATGATATTGAATCTCGGAGAGATCAAGTTTGAAAATTGAATTTCAAACACATTAAAGCCTGATTGTTTTTGATTCCGACTTCAAAAATGTCAAAAAAATTAACTTTGTTGAGAAAATTTGCAGAAATTAATTTGCGCGAAAGAAGAAAAGTAAAAAAAAGAGCTTGTTATCAAACTTTACAGCCTTTTAACGTGATTTTTAGCTACTATCAACTGATTATAGCATTATTGTTTCTAACAATACCCCTCCCTTCTAAAAATAGAAAATATGATGGAGAACCATCCGTTTTTTATTTTTTTTTATTTTTAAATTGATATTATTAAATTACTAGGCTCGGAACATTTTTTTGCTGTTGTGCATTGGCAATCGGATTGCGATCGGCAATCGGACGCAAAAAACTTCTCATTCTTGAGCTTTAAGTTTTTCTTAGCAATCAAAAAATCATTTTCACTATGATTTCATTTAGATTGAATCAGAATATTTTCTCTATTTTTAATTATGGCACAAACCCTTTACAAAAAAAAATAAGTGACAGCAAGAAAAAGGGAAGCGGCCAATTTTTTTTGTTGGAAAATACTCAAGAAACTATACAACAAAGAGCGTCGGTTTTCTCTGCAGTGTCGAATAAAAGCATACAAGATAAAAAAAAGTATGGGGAAAAAATCACTATGCAAGCAGGAACACTGTCATGTTCAAAATTTTAAGGCCAGCTGGCGCCCCCTGTTGAGAACTTTCAAAAACCAAGTTTTTCTTTGATAAAAAATATTTTTATTTGCTACAACTCAGTTATCGTCGGCTTAAGCGTTCTCTTTACAACGAAAAATTGGTCTTTGTTTGTTGAAATATCAGTTGAAGAGCCGCTCAGCAAGCGGTGGTAAAAAACGCGAAGCTGCAATTGCGATAAGAAGAATACTTGTCTATGGTTCCTTTGTTTTAGAATATGCCATTGAATAAAGTAAAAAACACAAAATGAAAAATAAAATTAACTAAATTAACATTAAGAATGAACTAAAAAAATTGAAAATCAGCGTCTGATTGAGACTATTAATTTAGTCTGAAAAACCAAAACATTCAGACCAGTTTTCGCTGATTTCTAGGCAAGTTTTTAGTATCCGAATAACAACCAACAGAGTTTAAATAGGTCACCACACACTTTTTAACCATTATTAACCTCATCATTAACCTTTATCAGTTTATTTGGTTAAGTAAAAATGATTTAAAAAACCATAACTAGCATACAGTTTCTTCAAACTTTGTGAAAAAGGTCGGAACACCATAAAAGGTGGCTGCTATGACAGTATCACAGAGTAATTGTTCACGATGTTCTTGTAGATTTAATTCGAAACTCAAGAATAAAACGGAAAAAAACTCAAATATTCAATTTTGCTAAGCAAAAAGAAAACAACTTGCAATTTTTTTTGAATGTGTAAGAACTTGTACAAAAAAACGGTATATCACATCACAAATTTTGACTACAGAATTTTGTCTACAGTTTTTTAAAGAAGGGAAAAATTTAATGTCATTTTTGTCCGCGCGAGGTCATTTTTTAGAACTTCTTCAGGAATTCTAAGTCCACAGTTGAAAATTTTTAAGATTTGAAAATCAAAACCGTACAAGTAATCATTGACAGTGTTCATTCAGCGTGAAAAATAGCAACTCTGGTCAAACACTTTTCACCCGAAAAAGGTGGTCATAACATTTATTCGGCAACATAATACGACAAATCACAAGAAAAGACCAAAAAAGACTCATACAAGATAAATCGCAATAAACTCGTATAATCATTACGAGGCCAAACTGTGTATTTTATGCATTGTAAGCGGATTCGGCAACAAGGACGCTCTCTTTGACCTTCTTTTGTTCTTTCATTCTCTTTGATCGTTCCGACAAAAATATAACGTGTTTATAGACCTGTATCTGGAATCCAGGAACATAAAAACACAAAATTGTGCGCCTATCCAGTTCACAGTTTGGCCTGGTACTGATAATCCCTGACAAACACTTGCTCGAAAAGGTATGAGTATATTTGTTCGATTAATACCAAAAAGAGTCCAAAAACTTGATTGCATTCCTTGGTATGTAATCATTTTGATTCTTAAAATGATTCTAGTCATTCAAATAAAATTGCAATTCAGTACTAGTCAGGGCAGGAAAATAATCTTGATCTTTGAAAGTGAAAAGTATCATTTAGTTTTGTTTAATGAAAAAAGCGGGCTAACAGCTTGCCGATGTTTGGAAAGTACTTGATAACCACAAGTACTCACACGTGATGATATATTTGTGGAAAAAAATTGGATCTTTTACGTTCCTCTTGGACATTCCGTTATGCCTCATGAACAAGAAAATGAAAAATAGGATTTCTATGCGTGTCTCAATTTTTTCGCACTTTTTCAATTTATAATTTCATAATCATTGGTTCAAAACAAATTAAAAAGCATGACCGTTAATCGTGCATAGCAATTACAAATTAACGATGAATATGCGAAAAAACAAGGTTTGACACATAATTCCGAAATATAGTTCTCACTAATTGCAGTATTTCTGGGTGGCAAATTTTTTATTTTTCAAAAACATAAGGTCATGCAAAAAAATAAAGCTCGAAAAAGACGCAAGAACATCCCCGATCTGTTTATCAAAACATAACCAGTATCTGAAACATCCCAAACTTACTTCGATTGCAAGATTGGTTCAACGAGAAATTGATCTTGGAGTTGTGCCAAAGACCGGGGGGGGGGCAACGCATATTCAATGGAACTTCAAACCACAACACAAAGTGGGGAGTTTTTCTTGGCTCATGACGAGGGGTCGAAGGATTCCGACCGACTTCTTGTGTTCCCCATTGAGGCAAGTTTGGACATTCTTGAGCGTTAAACTGGTGGCAGATTTAAAAAAAATCCACCGCTGTTATATCAAGTTCGGGCATTACATGAAGCTAACTCACGATCAAAAACTGTTGTTGGTTTCAAAAAAGCAGCAATTTTTACTTGCAAATTCGAATTCCCCACAGGGTCCGTAAGAGGGTGCTTTTTTAATTTGGCGAAATTTACAAGAATTAGAACTGGCGGTTGAAAACAGAAAAAAAACGAAGACTTAAGACAAAAGAGGATATCAATTTTTGTGCTGGCTCTTATTTCTGAATAAGACTTAAAAAAATCTCGCCACAACAACAACTGAGAATGAGCAGCTCCTCTCATATCCTGATTAAGCAAAAAAAGGTGGGTGCGGGATAATATACGTCGAGTTTTACAAAAAAAGATCCAGTTTTCAAACCAGCTTTATGGAATCAGCTCAGCAATCCGTTTATTGGAGTTCAAAAAAATGCTCACCCACTGTATCAAACAAATTTAAAGGAGCAAAGTTTAACCGCAAATTGCCTTGATCTGGTTGAAATCCAGAAAAAAGCACTGTGAAAATCTTAAATACAATCAATTGCAACAAAAGATACCAGAAACTCTTAAAAACTATCAAATTAATAATCTCACTTCGCAGTTAGAAGCTTTTTCACTTAATTTTTATCTGTAGAACCCCAAAACAAAACTTTTCACCTCAAAGGCTTTGATTACCGCTTTTGTTTCATATTTAGATTAAAGGAAAATTTAGGTTTCTTCCGAACTTTATAGGAGTTTTAAGTTTCTCTTTTAAGGTGTCTTTTGTAGCAATTTTTCGCAGTACCCTTTTGCATGCAAGAGAGATGGCTCCCACCACAAAGATTTTTAAAAATTAAAAGAATATCTAAAACATTGTGAAAAAAAATTTTCTGAAGAAGTTCTAAAAAAATGATTTTTAAATGGCGCGATGAAATAGGTCGAGCATAAAATCAAGTTGCACCTAGATTATGGTCAAAACGTAACAAGAAATTGCCATGTAAATTTGAGATTTTTTGAGCTCACTCATTAAAACCCCAAGATTTTTCAAGCACAGTCAATCTTTCAATTAAATTTTTCTAAAAATGAAACTTCGAGCATCGGACTTGACAGTAAAATAGCGACTTTTGAGGTAGAAAAATTTTGAGCAAACGGGTTGAAGTTTAAGACATTATCAACAGAATTCTCTAAATTGGCTCATCAGAGAGCGCTGGAAATATCAAGAATATCATTTGCGGAGAAATTTGTTTTTTTTTCTAACGTCACCTTCAAACAACCTATTCAAAGTACAATATGATACTTTTACCATATAGTAACAAAATGATTGGAATACAAAGCATGTTTCAACTCAATTTGGACCAATTTCTAAGCACGAAATATATTCCACGTTAAAAATTGGTTAAATTGGAAATTGTTTTAAAGCCATAAGTTTACTCAAAATTGATCACTTTATTCTACAAGTCTTTTAGATGAAATTGAACTTTTTTTCAGTTTAAGCTCAAAACAACAAGATCTTTCAGATGATTTACAAAAATGGCTAACTATATAGAGAAAAAGTGGTTTGTAGAAAAAACTAACCGGGCACAAGTTAGAAGCTATAACATTGTATTGCTCAAAATTGCTTTAAAATAATGAACGTTTACCGAATCCAAAACAAAAATGCGGTGTTGCCGAAGCAACTACATTTTCCCAATCTTTATAAATCAAAAGTCACTGTGATCAAACATTTGTAATCTCTGTGATATAAACACTCTTGAAACAAACCAGAACTAAGAAAGTTGACTCTTGGAGCCATGTTTTGACCTAAAGTGACAAGTCAACTACATGTTTTAGCGAGCAAAAAAGCCGATCTCATCAACTTTCGTACAGCCTTACAGATCACAGAGTTTCTTATATAGTAAAGAAGGAATACAATCCGCCCTTTTTTGGAATTTTCGGAAAAATTTCAGCAAATAATTTGGTTTGGTAAATTGGTTAAATTCTACAAAACAGCGAACAACACAGCGACACAATACAGCGATATAATACAATTAATCCAAAGATACAATACAGTGGTACAAATGTATATTTTGGATATGTTTTGAATACTCTTTCAGAAGATTGGATTCTCATCTCGCAATTGTATGATACTGACAATCAATATACACTGATCAGGTTGTGAACATTTATTCAAAACTTGGATGCTTTTCTTGGTTTGAACTACTTCTCTAATAAGCTGGAATTTGGGCTTCTCCTTCATAAATATTAGAAAAAAGAAGAATTGAAAACAAAAGGAAGACGAACAGTTGAACAAAATACAAGCTGAAGAAAACCAAGATTAGATGTGGGCAAATATATTTTTTAAAGTTTAACCCCGAATTGTCTCGTTTTTTTCTCACACACTTTCAAAAAATCCAGAAAAAAACATCCTCGAGCCTTTTGTTTTTTGTAGTAGTTTTCGTTGGTCGCTGCCTTAAACATTTTTGACAATTTATTTCAACCTCTTCCCAAAAAAAGAAAAGAAAAAGAAAACTGTCTTATTAGACTGTGATAGAGATAGCCAATTTCTGAACACACTGAGAACAAACAACTTCTTGTAGTTTTCCTTGTCAATTCATCTTGTTTGTTGTAATTTTACTTCGCAAAATATAACAATCATCTTGGTTCGAAATTTTGTACGTGAAAGCAAAAAGTTGAATTTGAATTTGAAGAGAAAACGAAACAAATAATAATTCCTTGCATTTTTTTAAAAACAATAACGCTTCTTGTTAAAGTGTAATTTGACATATCAAAAAGTAACAAATATACTGGCACTTGATGCTGCAGATTTGAAGACTATGTCAACTTAAAAAATTTGGTTAGAATTGCATTGAGCATAACAAAAAGTCTTTTTGACAGTTTACGGAACAACGCTTTGTTTGTTTTTCAATTTTTGATTGACTTTAATTACGCATGCCTTAATTGTAAAACATAATAAAAAAAATAAAAAAAACCCTTAGACGGACATTTAAAAAAAACCCTTTTCTAAATCATAGACAATTCCTGGTTTTGTTTAATTTTCCTTTTTTCTAACTGATTTGCGCATCGCCTCGGTTTTTTAGAGCCGTTCTCACAATCTACATACAACAGGATCTTCGACGATCAACTTCAATAGCAACAGAAAAACAATGTCAGCGTGGAACAGATTTCGCATTTGCCAAATGCAGCTCAATGGATCTCTCGACTTCTTGCAGAAAAAACTCTGCTCAGTAAAATCAACTCGTTCTTTGAGTTCGTTAGTGGCAGCAGCAGAATCCAGACTGCAGGAACTGAATCAATTGTCAGCGGAAACCATGGATACCGGATCGCCCGAACAAACTAGGTTTGTCACGGCAACAGCTACAGACATTGCAGTACGCCTCTTACAACTACAGAGTGACATCAACGATAACGATTCACTAACTCAATACAACGCGCAACTTATCCACGACTTCGAGAGAAGAAACACGAAATCAGACAACGCGCACGCCGACATGGCCCCATCATCAGTTACAGACAATAATCGAGCAGAAACAAGCTATTCACTTCCAGACGATCAGCGAGCAGAAACAAGCCAACACTTAAAACTTTACGACCCAAACAGCGGATACAACAACTTACATCATCGTCCAAGACATTCTCAACCTAATATGAGCTCGGCAATAACCCACAACTATTCCGAAAGCAACGAACATCCGACAAACAGACAAGATGTTGTCACAGAGACAAGAATTTTTGACAGCAGCCATCATCCCCCGTCGTTTGCAAACAACAACGCTTTTTCTCAATGCCAGCAATACAAACCAATGAATGTCAATAACTTCGGAGATACAGGTGCTCAGCTGAGTACGGATACAACAATCGAGATCGACGACGATGTAAGTTCGGAAACTGTAGTCTACAACCAACAGCAGCCCAATACAGCAAACAGCACAGTCCAAACAGCAGGGTTGCAAAGCCCACCGTTTGCTTTTACAATTCCGCAACCTCATCACCTAATGCAACCGGGACTACACGAGCAGCCTAGCGACAATATCGATCTCAGAACCCATCTCACAACAAGCACCTACAGTTTTCCACAAGAACAAATTTTCCAATCTCATCAGCAGATACGTTCAACTGAACAATCTTCACACCATAAGTTACCGAGCCAGAAACACCAAATTGGAGAACAAACAAACTCTTCCACAGATCAAGGTTTCTACAGGCCTTACAACCCCAACAACCAAACTATAAATGATTATCATTCAGAAAAACATATAGCGGCATCCTCTTGTTTAGCGCAAACTCCTGTAATGCGAACTCAAGGACATCCGTCAGTATCAACTGAAGCCTTTTGTCCAACTTACAATTTAGAAAAACATGCATTAAACTTTGATGTTTTTCCAAACAATTTCAACGGTAGGGGATATTCTCATCAGATCTCGAAAGATATCGATCTAAACCTCAATACTACAACGACAACCAAAACCTCGGATTTAACATTCAGATATCCCTTGACGCAAACAACCTCTACATTTCCGTATCAAAGTACCTCGCAAATTAACTCAGTCATACCAACGCAACCTTCATGGCAACCAATGATTCATATGAATCCGGTTTCTTTAGTACCGGAGGCATCAACTTTCCCACAACCCAAACTGCATCCTTATATGCAACCAACATTCAGCATGCATCAACAGACAAGGATCAACGCCGCGTCGATAGCTTCTGGACTAAGTTGTAATAACGCTTTTCTACCAGATAATAGAGAGCAAAGAAGCAACCCTCACCAATCTGCAAACTATTTTCTCCAACCATCTTTGATTCAAACCATTTCGCCACAAACAACATTACCAGAGTTTAAAGGGCAAGTCAGCAATTATCCTCAACTTACCACCTATTTTGACATAAATCGAGATAACAAAGGAAAAATTGACTTCAAAACCACAGTCAAGTTACCACCAATTCAAATTCCATCATTTGATGGTAATCCTCTGGCTTTCCATGACTGGTTGAACATGTTCAATGCCACTGTTGATAGCAATACAACCATCAGCGATACACATAGAATTACCTACCTACAAAACGCCGTGACTGGCAAGGCGAAAGAGCTAATCAAAGGCTACTCATGCAATCCAGTCTTCTATAAACCAGCGCTAGAGGATCTTAAATCACGTTTTGGCGATACATTTATTGTCGTCAACGCGTATATAAAACAATTAGAAAAATGGCCAGCAGCCAACAAAAGCAGTCATTCTTTTGTTTCTTTTGCCGCCTTCCTGAAAAAATTGGTGCAAACCTTTAAAAATCTCAATTTTAATGCAGATTTGAATTCCTCTTTTTTGACAAAGCTTGTCAAAAGTAAAGTCCCACAAGATTTGCTTCTTAAATGGACGGCATACACCGTGCGAAACGACATACAGGACACCGATGTTCAACACTTACAAAATTGGCTAGAAGTGCATGCGAAGACCTACGACAAACTTCACAATCAATTTCCATCTTTCAACAATGCAGAACCGTCAACAGTTAGCAGCAATACCCTAGCGCACTGTTCCTCAAACGTTATATCAAGCAATCCGCAGGCTTCCAAAACAATTGGACCTGAGAATTTCAACCAATACAGAACAAAGCGTAAGCAATGCCCTTCTTGTAAGAACGAACATAACATCATGCAATGCCCACAGTACAGTTCTTCTACGCCACCTCAACGCTACAACATCGTAAAACAACTTGAACTTTGTGTCAATTGCTTAAGCCCTCATCACCTCCGAACTACTTGTGTCTCAAACAACCCTTGTCAAGAGTGCAACGGATTTCATCACACAAGCCTTCACGACCCAAACAAGTTTAAAAAATCAACTTTCGTTGACAACGCCCATCATGACTTGTTTCACAAAACTATGCATCCAAACTTACAAGAACCAGTTTGGGGTTCCGACAATTTTTGTAAATCCGCACCCCAGGAAACCGGAAAATTTAATCAGCAGTCTGCAGATTTTAACCAAAAAAGCAAAGAGTACAAACCTAAAAGTAGAAGGTTTCCAAACCAACCAGACCTAAGCCGATATGGTGCCCAGCACTCTTACAAATCAGAACATCAGCAATAAAAAAAAAGAGATGTAATCGCAACAAAGCAAAGACGCAGCATGCGCAGAAAATCAGGAAGGATTCACTGCCTGTGAGTTTTCCAGTTTTTGTTCAGAACAACCTCAATGGTTTGAACAACTACAACTAATGCCGGTTTCATTCTGCCATGGTGAAACGAGCACAACTACTTATGCATTAATTGACCACGGGAGCCAATTTAGCTTCATCGTTGATGAAATAGCAGATAAACTACAAATTCCAACTATGGAACACACATCAATGTCTCTTCGTTATATCGACATTGATCATGAAATGCCAGTTGCAAAGGTTGATAATGCTGTTCACATCTCACCGCATGACAAACCGGATGTAAAGTTTTCAATGAATAATTTGTACAAAACTCCTTGCTTAAACATACCGGCGGCAGATGTGTTTAATTTGAACGAGATTTGCAGCTCTACCGACACACTTCGCCATATTCATTTTCCACACCTCGATCATGGGAAGATTGGAGCTTTGCTTGGTGTAAACTCATTCTTGTTTACATATCCTCTACACGTTATTGAAGGGAACAACTTTATACATTCAGCTGTGCAGACAAAACTTGGATGGACATTAGCCGGCGAACACCAACTGAACAAAAATAGACAACAGCGACACTCATCCAAAACAAAACATCGGCCCTTTGTCTTCCACGTTTCTCGCAACAAAACAGCAGAGCAACCTCTGGACTACCTTGTACAGCAGTTTTGGAAAATCGAGGAAAACGGAATCACTGCACTCAACAAAAACTACAGCAGCGACGACAAGCTTGCTCTCCAAATCTTGGATAACACGACAAGACTTGTAAATGGACGTTACGAAATAGTTCTTCCCTGGAAACCCAACTCAACTCTCAGCAACAACTACTGTGTAGCTCTGAAACAATTGCAATCATTGCAGAAAAGACTCGGAAAAAACACCGATCTACAAAATTTATATGAAAAGACGCTAGTTACGGACCTGGAAAAGTCTTACGCGCAGCCAGCAGTTTTTACCAAAGAAGTACCTTCTAGGTTGTGGTATCTGCCTCACCACGAAGTCGTAAACCCTAACAAGCCGGGAAAGGTTAGGCGTGTCTCAAATGCTGCCTCCAAATTCAAAGGCCAATCTCTAAATTCTAATCTGCTAACAGGCCCAGATTTGCTCGCAAATCTTACTGGAGTCCTTCTGCGGTTTCGTAAGTTTGGTATTGGGACACTAGCTGACATTGAAGGAATCTTTATGCAAATAAGCATAAAAGCAGAAGACCGTTCCTCGCTACGTTTTCTCTGGGATCACAAAAATGTTATAAGACATTACCAGTTTTCAAGACTAATCTTTGGAGCAACTTGCTCTCCATTTTGTGCTATCTACATTCTACAGAAATGTGCCAAAGACAACATCGTGAATTTTCCGCTTGCCTTTGAATCCGTCAAAACAAATTTTTACATGGACGACTACCTTCACTCAGCGTCTTCACCCAACGACGCATTGGAGTCCGCTTTCCAGACAAAAGCAGCTCTACAACAAGGCGGATTCAGACTAACCAAGTTTGAATCGAACAGCACTAAGGTACTTAACGGTTTACCAGCCTCGGAAAAAGAAACACCTAAGACAAAAACTAGAGTTTTAGGACAAAAATGGAATTTGACAAATGACACACTATACATGGAGCCTCCAAAGGCAATTAGTGGGGATGCCCACGAATACACACAACGGAAACTTTTCAGCCTAGTGTCCTCCAATTTTTGATCCTCTGGGAATATTAGAACCAGTAACCATTTTGTTCAAAGCAATTTTGCAATCAACGTGGAAATTAGGCAATTCTTGGGACTCATTATTGCCCGTTAACAGTCAGAAAGAACTACAAAAGCTGCTAAACCTCTTTGTGTCAATGAAACCAATCAGTCTTCCCCGAACACTTTTCAAAAGGCAATTAACAACACGGGATAATGTTCAACTTCATAAGTTCACGGATGCGTCCTTGATAGGAATGTCAGCAGTCGTATACGTGAGAGTCGAATATCAACCAGAAAAACAATTGGCAACTCACTATGTAATAGGTAAGAGCAAAGTAGCTCCAATCAAGCAGCTGAGTATTCCAAAATTAGAGCTTGAAGCAGCAATTATTGGATTTCGACTAGTTGCATTTGCTAAAGAACAACTTCAGCTTAACATCGATCCTGACGTACATATGTGGACAGACAGTCAAGTTGTAATTGATTGGATCAACTCGAAGAAAAAACAAAAGTTTTGTGTCAAATCGTCTAGCCGAAATAAACGCAACTCAAGAAAACAATAACTGGCACCATATACCGACTCATCTGAACCCTGCTGATCACGGCAGTAGAGGATTAAAACCTATAGATATCGAATCAAAATGGTTAGCAGCCCCATCCTTTCTGATGTCACAATCATTTGAATGGCCACAGAAGTCTTCCGTAATAGAAACTAATAGCGTCTCAATAGTCGCCTCAGTGTGTGCATCACAAAAACCAATTTCAGGTCCTCCAGTCTTTGACATCAGTCGTTTTTCCTCGTGGAATAAACTTTTGTTGACCATCGCCGCAGTTTTCAGTTTTTTCACAAAACTGAGCTCATCATCTGCAAAAGACCAAGACTTTAACGGAAAACATCGAAAAGAACGACAGCACTCAACTAGTAACGATATGGAACGAGCGAGAAATTATATCATCATATCAGCACAGCGAGAATCTTTCAGTGAAACGATCGAACGTCTACAACAGAAGCGGCGCCTGGAAACGAAGAACAAACTGAATAAATTCAATCCATACCTTGACCAAAAGCATATGCTTCGTTCGCGCAGCAGGCTCGAATTTGCCCCAACAATGGAGGTTGGACGTTACGAAATAGTTCTTCCCTGGAAACCCAACTCAACTCTCAGCAACAACTACTGTGTAGCTCTGAAACAATTGCAATCATTGCAGAAAAGACTCGGAAAAAACACCGATCTACAAAATTTATATGAAAAGACGCTAGTTACGGACCTGGAAAAGTCTTACGCGCAGCCAGCAGTTTTTACCAAAGAAGTACCTTCTAGGTTGTGGTATCTGCCTCACCACGAAGTCGTAAACCCTAACAAGCCGGGAAAGGTAAGGCGTGTCTCAAATGCTGCCTCCAAATTCAAAGGCCAATCTGTAAATTCTAATCTGCTAACAGGCCCAGATTTGCTCGCAAATCTTACTGGAGTCCTTCTGCGATTTCGTAAGTTTGGTATTGGGACACTAGCTGACATTGAAGGAATCTTTATGCAAATAAGCATAAAAGCAGAAGACCGTTCCTCGCTACGTTTTCTCTGGGATCACAAAAATGTTATAAGACATTACCAGTTTTCAAGACTAATCTTTGGAGCAACTTGCTCTCCATTTTGTGCTATCTACATTCTACAGAAATGTGCCAAAGACAACATCGTGAATTTTCCGCTTGCCTTTGAATCCGTCAAAACAAATTTTTACATGGACGACGACCTTCGCTCAGCGTCTTCACCCAACGACGCATTGGAGTCCGCTTTCCAGACAAAAGCAGCTCTACAACAAGGCGGATTCAGACTAACCAAGTTTGAATCGAACAGCACTAAGGTACTTAACGGTTTACCAGCCTCGGAAAAAGAAACACCTAAGACAAAAACTAGAGTTTTAGGACAAAAATGGAATTTGACAAATGACACACTATACATGGAGCCTCCAAAGGCAATTAGTGGGGATGCCCACGAATACACACAACGGAAACTTTTCAGCCTAGTGTCCTCAATTTTTGATCCTCTGGGAATATTAGCACCAGTAACCATTTTGTTCAAAGCAATTTTGCAATCAACGTGGAAATTAGGCAATTCTTGGGACTCATTATTGCCCGCTAACAGTCAGAAAGAACTACAAAAGCTGCTAAACCTCTTTGTGTCAATGAAACCAATCAGTCTTCCCCGAACACTTTTCAAAAGGCAATTAACAACACGGGATAATGTTCAACTTCATAAGTTCACGGATGCGTCCTTTATAGGAATGTCAGCAGTCGTATACGTGAGAGTCGAATATCAACCAGAAAAACAATTGGCAACTCACTATGTAATAGGTAAGAGCAAAGTAGCTCCAATCAAGCAGCTGAGTATTCCATCATTAGAGCTTGAAGCAGCAATTATTGGATTTCGACTAGTTGCATTTGCTAAAGAACAACTTCAGCTTAACATCGATCCTGACGTACATATGTGGACAGACAGTCAAGTTGTAATTGATTGGATCAACTCGAAGAAAAAACAAAAGTTTTGTGTCAAATCGTCTAGCCGAAATAAACGCAACTCAAGAAAACAATAACTGGCACCATATACCGACTCATCTGAACCCTGCTGATCACGGCACTAGAGGATTAAAACCTATAGATATCGAATCAAAATGGTTAGCAGCCCCATCCTTTCTGATATCACAATCATTTGAATGGCCACAGAAGTCTTCCGTAATAGAAACTAATAGCGTCTCAATATTCGCCTCAGTGTGTGCATCACAAAAACCAATTTCAGGTCCTCCAGTCTTTGACATCAGTCGTTTTTCCTCGTGGAATAAACTTTTGTTGACCATCGCCGCAGTTTTCAGTTTTTTCACAAAACTGAGCTCATCATCTGCAAAAGACCAAGACTTTAACGGAAAACATCGAAAAGAACGACAGCACTCAACTAGTAACGATATGGAACGAGCGAGAAATTATATCATCATATCAGCACAGCGAGAATCTTTCAGTGAAACGATCGAACGTCTACAACAGAAGCGGCGCCTGGAAACGAAGAACAAACTGATTAAATTCAATCCATACCTTGACCAAAAGCATATGCTTCGTTCGCGCAGCAGGCTCGAATTTGCCCCAACAATGGAGGTTGAATCACGTCACCCGCTGATTCTATTAGCAACTCATCCAACAGTTAAACTCTATCTACAGCATGCACACCAAATTTGCATGCATCAAGGACAAGAGTTCGTCAAATCTTTCGTGCAGCAGCGCTACCACATCATTGGGATACGACAAGCTCTTCGTTCAATCGCTCATCATTGTTTCTTGTGTCGACGATACAAAGCAGACAACCTCCAGCCAATCATGGCACCATTACCACTGAAGCGATATCCCGACGAAAATCATCTTTTCCCGTTCACTAATGCTGGAGTAGACTGTTTGGCCCCTTCTATATTGAAAACAAAACAGATATTGAGAAACATTACGGAATAATTTTTACTTGTTTTGCAACTAGAGCTGTTCATTTCGAAAACTGTCCAAATCTGAACACTGATTCACTTATGAATGCAATAGGTCGGTTTACAGCTAGACGGGGAACTCCAAAAACGCTAACCAGTGATAACGGAAAAACGTTTGTTGGAGCCTCTAAAGAACTAAAAGACGCCATAAAAATGGTTGACAATAGAGCCTGTTCTTTCAAGCTACAACGGCAAAACATCCAGTGGTTCTTCAACCCGCCATATGGCCCTCATTTCGGTGGCGCTTGGGAGCGCTTGATTCAGATTGCCAAGAGAACAATCCTCATCATTCTTGGATCGCGAAAACTCACACTTGATGTTTTTCAGACAATTTTAGCCGAAACCGAAAAGATACTGAATTCGAGACCCTTGACAATTGTAACTGATTACCCAGAAAATGACGAGCCACTGACACCAAATCACTTTCTCATTCAACGACCTTTCAGCAGCCTTCCACCAGGAGTATTCGACGACAGCATGCCATTAACCTACACTAAATGGACCCACGTTCAACAGATGATGAACCACCTGTGGAAGCGGTTGAAGAAGGAGTACCTACCTTCACTAATGAAACGCCCCAAGTGGAACGTAACGCAACCACCATTGAAGGTTGGAGACATAGTGTGGGTACTAAAAGACCTCACGCCGCGAGGTATTTTGCCGATTGGACGTGTGGTGGAGGAACATCCAGGAAGAGATGGCACAACACGAGTGGTGACCGTGAGAACGGCTTACGGCACTCTCAACTGCCCCGCTACCGCTCTTGTTAAGGTTTTTTGATTTTTTTTGCAACGCCTTTTGCGCCGTTCCAGACAATTCGGGGCCCCGGGAGTATGTTGCCGATGCAACTACATTTTCCCAATCTTTATAAATCAAAAGTCACTGTGATCAAATATTTGTAATCTCTGTGATATAAACACTCTTGAAACAAACCAGAACTAAGAAAGTTGACTCTTGGAGCCATGTTTTGACCTAAAGTGACAAGTCAACTACATGCGGAACCCGCAACAAATGCAGAAACAGTTACATTTTGTGGAATCTGCAAGCAAATCATATAATATGTGTGTAGTACATACAAGTACACTGTCGCCAAATCTAAAACTGCAAGTGGAACCTGCAAAATGCAAGCAAAATCTTTCAAAGGTGAGAGGAATCCACGGAATCTTACATTTGAGAAATCCGTTTATAACTTGCGAAACCCGTTTACATATGCGGAATCTGAAACTATATTAACTCGATGTGGAGTCCGCGACAAAATTTTTGTCTGCGAAGACTTGTTTAAAGACTGGTGTCTGGTTTCCAGTCACCTACACGCCAAAGTTTACGTCTATCCAGTGCAGATTTTGACCTCGTCAAAAAAATTTTCACGCCACACGCTTATATATACTACAAAGGGATGTATTTAGCGTCCCATATCCTAATCATAAGACCGAATGGTTCGCTTCAATTCAATTTGATCCGCCACTTACCCATACAATACGACCGCAGTATATCGCGCAATAATTATCCCAATCTGGCCAATTTATTGATGCTCCAAAACCACATAATTTCATGAAAAATGACCCCAGGTTGAAAATACGTTTATTAAAATTTGAGTTTTAGTCAAAAAAGCTTAGTTAAAAGTCGATACTTGACTGATTAAAAAAGCACCCCAAGTTTAAAAAATGGAACAAAAAACGAAATTACAGGAATAGATGGGAGACACTCTTTTCAGGGACTCGACCGGTTTAAAGCAATTTTATAATACTCAAACTTGATCAACCTAGTTAGAAGAGCCAATCTGACCAACCACCGAAACTTCTTTAGTGTTTTAGAAGAGCTCAAAAATCAATTTGTTCGGCCTGAAAAAAAGTCTGACAAATTTTCTGTAGCCCATTTTTTCTAATACTATTTTCAACTTTCAAACAATATTTTCAATTTTCAGTTTTGTGGTTTTTATCTCAGTTTTCTGGCTTCGAGTTTATATCGCCACACTTGAATTGAATTTCTTATACCATCTGAAAGATATTGAAACGCCCTGAGTTCAAGTTTTACAATAATATGGTGGTTTGAGAGTCGTCAATTTGGCCAAACTGTGACGAATTATTTCTTGCAGATAAGGCATCTGCGCCAATTCAATTCAGATCAGAAAGCATTCCAAATTAAAATCAGGCGCGCTATTGGTTTTTAATACTTAAGGGATTTTAATTACATCACTTGTGCTTTACATCGGAAATCAAAAATCATTTTTTCTAAAATTACATCAGGTTTTGAAATTTATTAACAAAATTCATTTCATAGGCGTTAAAGGGTAGTCGAAACCTTCCTGGCTTTTCTTTGATTGGAGTTATTCTTCTTAGTCTTCTACCTGTTTATTAATATTTTAACGAAACATTCGTGTGTTGAAGCAAACAAAATTTTAGTTTAACCGCAAGCTAACTTTTGTTAACTTCAATTGAATTACCGCAAAAAGACAATTGTAAATACGTAGAATATTTTTTTTTACGTTGAGATTGATAAAATCTAAATTTCTTTTGCTTAACTCTGAGGCTTAAAATCGAGTTTTTGTTTTCAAATGTTTCAGAAGGTTCGATCACCACAGTCAGTAGATAAGTTTCTTCGGAGTTGTGAGGGAAAATTTCTTCGGAGCCTGTTCGATGGAGATTGTAGTTATAACAAGGACGGCAATGAGAATCGTTTGGAATATCTAGCGAGCGGAATATTCTGATTTTCCGATGGCGCCTCCTCTAGAAAAGAAATGAAAACACACTCTGGTTTTCTTGACCTCTGTTTGGATCAAAACCAAAAGAAACACCCCTCCATCCCCCCTTAGATAGACCAAGTTGGTAATCTCCGCTTCAAGTAGACCATTTATCATCAAAAACTCACATCTTAAAAGTTCACTAATTTTTATAGGAGAAAAGTCGATTTTAATTGATTATACTTTTATCAGTTTTTTTTTCAACAACTTTTAGTTCTAATTCTTATAATCGATTATATTTCGTTTTAATTGTTAACAATCAGTGTTTTATCAAACTGATTTTGTCAGCAGATATCAACAGATATCGTCTTACCTTATTTCACAGAAAATTTCACAAATTATTGAAACGAAATAAAAAATTTTGTTATATATATATCACCGCAGCCAAAGGAATTGAAAATAGCTACCACGACCGGTGTGACCAAAATAAAAGCCCGGCGGCGCGACTTAAGAGAAAACTGGCAGCGAAGAATTCAACCCGCGGCATGACTACAAAATTCAGTCTCGAAACAATTTGCGGCACGACTTATAAAAATTTTTTTGAGTCAAAGACATCGAACCATGTATCGCCAAAATTGTTTTTTTTCTAGTTTTCTTGCAAAACAGTTTAGAAAAATCATATAATAATTTCTTTTGCTATTTCAAATTACAGTGGACAATAGTCGATCAATATTGATTTTCATTTCAAAAAAGTTGCTATTTAAATCGATTATACTAAACTTTGGGACCTTGAAATCGATTATACTTTATGAATTAACTTTTGCAAAACGATATCCGTTTAAAATCCTTCTTTGCTTTTTCATTTTTAGCTCAAATTTTTATTTTTTTTTCCAAAACTTGTATAGATGAGTGGGAGAGGGTGTCCAATTGTAGTTAAGTGGCGTAAATGTGGCCAGAAATAACAAGAAACGCTTGGAAAGATGTTATTTACAATGCTAGAATGGTCATAATTATTTTGTTCACTGCATTTGTACTGCTCTAATTTTTTCCAGCATCTTTTTTTGTAGGTTTGTTTTTGATTTTTGCCCAATATTGACTAAATTTCAGTTTTTAGGCAAAATTGCGTTTCTGCATGCATGTGAAAAAGTCTTTTAACTCTTCGACAAAACGCTTTTCTTCCAATTTTTGAAAAAGGTAAAAGACTATATACTGGTGTGGTATCATAGATAAGAAAGACGAAAAAGAAAGATTACGACAGGATCCTATCGTACTCTTTCTTTCTCATCTTTCTTATATATGATACCACTCCAGTATATGATCTTTTACCTTTTTTCAAACAAAAATGGAAGAAAAACTTTTTTTGTAGGATTAAAAGACTTTTTCACATGCATGCAGAAACGCAATTTTGCCCAAAAACTGAAGTTTAGTCAAGATTGGGCAAAAATAGAAAAAACATAAACGAAAAAGATACTGAAAAAAATTACAGCAGTACAAATGCAGCAAAGAAAATAAGTATGATCAATCTAGCATTGTAAATAACATCTTTCTATCCGTTTCTTGTTACTTTTGGCCACATTTACGCGCTTAACTACAATTAGACACCCTCTCCCTCTCATCTATACAAGTTTTGGAGAAAAAAAATCAAAAAAAATTATACTTTTTTGCACTCTATCTCCTGGTCCTGCTTTTTGCCAGCCTATTCGAAGAGTTTTGTTCATATTAATCAGTTTTGCTCGATTTCAATAAGATATGGGCAGTTTGAGCGGTTTTCCAGCAAGATATGAGCGGTTTGAGCGATTTGGGAGGTTAGGGCGGTTTGGGCGTTTTTTTTTTGGAAAAACCGCTCAAACCGCTCAAATCTTGCTTGAAAAACCGCTCAAAAACCGCTCATACCTTGCGGTGATTTTTGAACGGTTTTTCAAGCAAAGTTTGAGCGGTTTTTAAGCGGTTTTTGAGCGGTCTCATAAAGAAAACTGATTAAAACCAACAAAAAAGCTTGGAAATGTAATGTGACGCTGATATGCAGTTGAAATACTACCCGGTTTGACCTCCATATTCTTACGTTACATTTCCCCACACCGAAAATGCTTATCTTACAATTTCCTACATCAAATGTAAGGAAAAATGCTAATCATACAATTTTCATACAATTTTGAAAAACCATTGAAAAGAAGATTCAATATAGTTTCTCCGGCTATTTGAACCAAATAAAACGGTCTGGTAAGGAAAAATAACTACGTTTATTTTTTTGGAAAAAAATGGTTATCCTAGAATTTCCATATTTGAAAATTGTATGATAACCATTTTTTCATGAAAGGCAAGATTATCAGAAACTTGTTAAAACTTGTTGATAAACTAATTTATTTTATTTAAGAGTATTTTTGCTCAATTTAAAGCACATTGCTCATCAAAAACTTAGTTTGAAGCTAGAAAAAATGGTTATCATACAATTTCCATTGATAAAAATTGTATGATAACCATTTTTTCATAAAAAGCAAGATGTTCAGAAACATGTTAAAACTTGTTTTTAATCAAATTTAAAGTAATTAAGAGTGCTTTTGCTCAATTTAAAGCACCTTGCTGATCAAAAACGAGGTTTTAAAACCAGGTTTTTTGTTCGGTTTTACTCGTCACAAATTGGTAGTTTACGACGAGTCAAACTGAGTTCTCGAAGGTCGGAGCCACACAGTTCCTCTTTTCCCAAAAATGACTCGCGGTCGGGTTAGGGTTAGGGTTAGGTTAGGGTTAGAGTTTCTTAGGAAGTATAATTTCACAATCTTTGGAAAACAGAATTAAAAAAAAACTAAAAAACCAAGTTTCTAGCCACAACAATTCCCTTTGGATCAAACCTGAATAACTGACGCAATATTCGTCTTTGGGAAAACAAAGCAAGTTTGCCCATTCATTTATCAAGTGATACTCATGTTTTAACTTATTTTTTTTGAAATTTTAGGCCAAAAAATCGGTTTCAAAAGTTTTAGAATAAAAAGTTTTTGGTAAGTTTTTTTTTCACTTTGAAATGAGATAATCCCGAAATTCTCAATATTATTTATTCAATGTTTTTAAACGTTTTCATTTTTTTTTCACTTTTATGGAATTTCCTGAAACTCATTCAAAGCCAAAGAAAAATCAAAAAAGCTAAATTTTTATACAGGCATGAACGAAAGGCTAACAAATAGTCAAAATGTTTCTTTTTAGGACATGAAAAGAAAATGCAATTATAGGCTCTGAAAACGGTACTAAAAAAACTGTAGCTCAAGAGAAGCTCGACCATACCAGTTTTTTGAAATCCGATAAGTTTTCGTTGAGAAATGATCTTTTTTCTGCTGTCAGTCATTCTGTTATCCATGTTTTTTTCTAGGACTAATAATTTTATTAGTCAATTTTACCTTGATTTGATTGTAGTTTCCTTCAAAACATCAAAACTAGAGCTTTTTGAAGCACTCCCATTTTTTGGCAAATTAAAGAAATTAAGGTGTTTTCGACTAGGCGCAACTTTGGCGAAAATTGACTTTTATCCTAATTCTGAGTTTTCTCTCGTGTCTTTGAAGTTTTCCTTTTTACTGAGGAACGCAAGGTACTTAGAAGCTCAACTGTGTTTTTGAATAACAAAATAATTGAGTAATTACGAGGAACTTATTGTAGTTTTAGGTTCTAAGAATACCTATCAGGGAAGCCGTACCAAAAACAAAAAATCTATGCAAAGTAGCCAAATAACACATTGAATTTTGCAATTACATCTAAACAAACTTTCAGTTTGAGCAATTGAGGTAGCTCTCAAGGCGACATCAGAAGCAGACGTAATATTAAGGCGAAATAAATTGTGCTGTAAGCATTAAAATTTGGTGTAGTTCTTTTAATTTAAACATATATCCAAAGCTTTAATTTGTGCTTAACTTGTCCATGATGTTCAGCAAAATATGATCTGAAATTCTGCATTGAAAGGCGTTGTTCACCTGTAAACATCAATAAATGATCAAAATGAACCTTTGGATGATTAAAAATTGACGTTTACACAGTTTTTCCTTTGTACAACTAAGCTCTTAGGGTAGGCGCTTTTGGTGCATACTCGAGTCAAAAGTTTTTTTTCATAAAAACAGAATTATAAGTAGTATATATTACCAAAATCTTGCTATTTTGACCGCTTTGATAATAAAAGCTTCCAGTCAGTCAGTCGTCGGCTATACTGTCTTCCAGTACCCGTTTTTGCTTGTTTTGACCGGTCTTTGAATTTTTTTTGTGATGACCTTCATGCTAGTTGACTAACCTTTTATGGAACCATGCCTTGAACTCTATGTATATTGCAGCTAGGATGATACAACTTCGAGGTTAATCGTAGAATTCACCAGTGTTCGTGATGTTCGGAAGAACTCGTCGTAGAGATGACGGATTTAAGTGGGAGTAGTATCATTAGTTTGGTCTTGAACAGGGCTTTCTCCCAGTACCCGAGTTTATTTGTTTTGGTAACTTTTTAGGAAAAATATATGCATTTTATTAGAGAAACGTGAAAACCAGTTGAAAGCTCGATAAAAGTTGTGTTATCTCATTCTATATTCAAGCTAGGATGATAAAATTTTGAGGTTAAGCGTAAATTACAACAGTATTGATGATGTTATTATCAGATTTACTGTTAAAATGTTTTTAGTCATTTTTTTTGGTCATTTTTTGTTATTACAGGACTTTTTTTTAATGAGTACACATAAGTTTTTTAGGAAGAACTTGTCGTAGAGATGACGGATTTAAGTGGGAGTAGTGTCATTAGTTCGGTTTTGAGCAGGGCTTGCCCCCAGCCCGAGTTTATTTGTTTTGGTAAGTTTTTAGGAAAAAATATATGCATATTTATTAGAGAAACTTTAAAACCAGTTGAAGGGATCGATAAAAGATGTGATATCTCATTGTATATTGAAGCTAGGATAATAAATTTTTGAGGTTAAGCGTAAATTACAACAGTATTGATGATGTTTTTGTCAGATTTACTGTTAAAATATTTTCAGTCGTTTTTTTGGTCATTTTTTGTTGTTACAGGACTTTTTTTTAATGAGTACACATCAGTTTTTTAAAAAGAACTCGTCAAAAAATTGATGGAATCAAGTAGAAATAGTACCATTCGTTTGCTCTTGAGGAGAGCTTTGTCGCAATACCCCTTTTTGCTTGTTTTGATGAGTATATAGGAAAATTTATTGCAGATTTGTTAGAGAAACTTTAATAATAGTTGAAGAGCTCGATAACAGATTAGATAACTCAATGTGTTAACACCTTAATTTCTTTAATTTGGCAAAAAATGGGAGTGCTTCAAAAAGCTCTAGTTTTGGTGTTTCGAAGGAAACAGATTTGATAACTCAAGATGAATTCAATTGGAAGTAACAACATTCGGATGATCCTTGTTCTGAATTTGTTGTTGCTGTTGTTGTCGTCGTTGCTGTAGTTGTTGTCGTTGGTGCTGTAGTTGTTGCTGTTGTTGTTGTTTCGTTGTTGCTTTTGTGGTTGTTCTGAAATGTGGTTTTCATTTTTTCTTTTCTTGACTGCAAGGTACTTTTTTTGCTGCCAAACATTCGGTTACTCTTCGACCGCAAACGTCACGTAAACTCTATTCGGTAATGTCAAATTTGTCCATTTGTATGTTCATCCTTGAGGAGATTTTTTGTGGTATATATTTTTTCATTTTCTAGGACAGTGTGTGGCTAGTGAAGACTTCTTGATGTGTTCATTGTTGTTACATTCATCAGTTCAACTGGGTCAGCAATCGTTGCCGAAACGGATTTCCGCTGTGTTGATTTTTTGTACAAAAAAATTGTCGTCACAAATTGTTAGTTTCCACTAGCTTCTGGTCTTGGCTACTGAATGTTTCTTCAGTTTTGACATCTTTGAAATACACAGCGAGGCTTGTTTGGGTTGTTAATGCGTTTTATTATTCTGACGCTTCATGGGAGTTCTGGGTTTTAATTTTGGTATTTATGTTTTTGAAATATGTCTTTTTTTGTGTTCATCCTTGACACGATTTTTTGTGGTACAAAATTTTCATTTTCAGGACAGTGTGTGGCTAGTTAAGAATTTTTTATGTGTTCTTTGTTGTTCCATTCATCAATTCTATTGGGTTAGCGATCTTTGCAGAAGTGGATTTGCGCTGTGGTGATTTTTTGTCCGAAAAAAGTTGGCGTCACAAGTTGGTAGTTTCCACTAGCTTCTGGTCTTGGCTTCTGAATGTTTCTTCAGTTTTGACATCTTTGAAATACACAACGATTTTTTTTTGGTTGTTGATGCGTTGTGGGTATGATGACGGTTCATGGGAGTACTATGTTTTCAATTTTTGTCTTGATGATTTTGAAATATGTATTTTTTTGTGTTTATCCTTGATGCGATCTTTTGTGGTACAATTTTTTCAGGGCAGCGTGTGGCTAGTAAAATCAACTTGATGTGTTCAAAATTGTTGCATTCCTTATTTCTAGTGGGTTAGTGATCGTTGCAAAAGCGAATTTGCGCTGTGGTGATTTTTTGTCCGAAAAATGTCGTCACAATTTGGTAGTTTCCTTGTGGTAAACTACCAAAATTTCTTTGGGAACACAAAATTGTTGATGTCGTTTGAAAAACAAAAACTCATCTTAGATGTCGACGTCGGAAATATGTCATATAGTCTACTGTCATTTTTTAGACTTGAAACCGAGTTGAGAGTGATTTGATAACTCTTTCTTTTCAATTAGCCCGATAACAGTATAACTAATACACCGGTTTCATTTTTGTTTTCCAATAATAACAGCTCAATTGTACAATCTGACCTATGCAGAAATTTCAACTTTTAAGGCCACCATCGGACTAATACATGAGATGACTTCTGACCCAGTTATCTCATATATGATTCCGATAGTGGCTTTAGAAGATGATATTTTTGCATTTGTGTAGAAGTTCTGAATTTTGATCAGAAATCATATCAATGAACTTTAATTACGTATGTGTTGAGTATTTTCTGTTTTCTCGCACGTGTAAAAATTTGTTTTTTATAGGAAATCAATTTATGCTGATGACAGAACTTGCTTGAACTTGTGGATCACAACTAGAGTATGTATGCTTGGAGAATGTTTCCATCAGGAAAACAGGTTTTTTGGCGTTTGAGACAACTCCTCCCTTATGGTTTTGGTTCAACTAGGAGTAGGCTTAGGAAATTGTTGCTTTCTCAAGAGTTGAGGAGATTCGCTTTAGCTAATGAAGCGTTTGAGGTTTCAACCTCTAAAACCCTCTGATTTTTCTGTTGGTTCTCTTCTCTGTTCAGAGATTGCACGTCTTACGGGTAACTTTAAACGACGCTAATTGAGCCTCATTTGAGTTTTCAAAAAATGCTTATCTTACTATTTCCATATATGAAAAAATGCTTATCGTACAATTTCAATATATGAAAAAATGCTTATCTTACAATTTCCATATATGATAAAATGCTTGTCTTACACTTTCCATATATGAAAAAACGTTTATCCTAAAATTTCCATAAATGAAAAAATGTTTATCCTACAATTTCCATATATGAAATAATGTTTTTCTTACAGTTTCCATATATGAAAAAATGCTTACCCTAGAGCTTTTTTTAACTAATTTCTGAGTCTATGAAACTGTAGTAAATTGTAGGATAAGCATTTTTGGTCAACCCGGGTATCTACAATTTAAAAAAAGTGCTTAACCGTTCTCAACTCAAACAAGATTGTTTTCGATGTCTTGAGCAAAAACAATGTGAGCGAATTTTTTCAAATGCTCGAGCAAAATAACCACTGGAAATTATGTAAGTATGTGTATGTATGTATATATGTATGTATGTATGTATGTATGTATGTATGTATGTATGTATGTATGTATGTATGTATGTTTGTATGTATGTATGTATATATGTATGTATGTATGTATGTATGTATGTATGAATGTATGTATGTATGTATGTATGTATGTATGTATGTATGTATGTATGTATGTATGTATGTATGTATGTATGTATGTATGTATGTATGTATGTATGTATGTATGTATGTATGTATGTATGTATGTATGTATGTATGTATGTATGTATGTATGTATGTATGTATGTATGTATGTATGTATGTATGTATGTATGTATGTATGTATGTATGTATGTATGTATGTATGTATGTATGTATGTATGTAAGCATGTTTAAATGTAAGTATGTTTGTATCTATGTATGTATGTATGTATGTATGTATGTATGTATGTATGTATGTATGTATTTATGTATGTATGTATGAATGTATGTATGTATGTATTTAAGTGTTTGTGTACAAGTGTATGTACGTATCTTTGTATATATCTATGAGCAATTTTTTATATATTAAAAAAAAGCTCAAAAAACCGCTCAAGTTTTGAGCGGTTTGAGCGGTTTTTTTTAGACAATTACGCTCAAAATCTTGCTTCTAAATGAGCGGTTTGAGCGGTTTTTGAACGGTTTATCTAAAAAAAAAACGCTCAAAAACCGCGCAAGATTTGAACGGTTTTTGAGCGGTTTATCTAAAAAAAAAAAACGCTCAAAAACCGCGCCAGATTTGAGCGGCTTTTGAGCTGTTTTTTAGATAAACCGCTCAAAACCGTTCAAATTAGACTCAAAATCTTGCGCGCTTTTTGGGCGTTTTTTTTTTAGATAAACCGTTCAAAAACCGCTCAAACCGCACATTTTAAAGCAAGATTTTGAGCGTAACTGTCTTAAAAAAGCTCAAACCGCTCAAATCTTGCTTCAAATTACGTGAAAAATTTCGACTCGGGCGTCCCTCGTAGGAACGCAACTGCACAGTTGTTAACGTCGCGGGAAAAGAGCCAGACAACAGAGATGCAGATGACATCAACATCTTGATGACTGACGATCCCGGACCGTAGCGAATACATCGGGAGACCTAGAGATGGAAAAAAAACTTTGAGACAGTTGGCTGAAACTGCAGGCCGCCTGGTGGGGAAAACCCGCCAGGTTCCGGGTTGACTTCACCATGTGGAGCATTTGAGTGCCTTCAACTCTTTAAAATGGCTTCGGGAAGAGCGAAAAGGTGATGATGCTCGTGGGAACAAACAATTTGTCTAGGAGTCCTGAAATAGAGTTGAGCCATTGGAAGCCGACTAGAGTCATTTAAAGCTTTTCAGTGCTCGGTAATGGCGATCTGTACCAGGCCGCACGTCACGGTCACTTATACTGCAACCGGTCGAAGGCTGAACAAAAGAATCATGGACGGGAGCCAAATAGTTCGACACCTAGCGCAGAAACTTTACCTGAGGAAGAGAGCGAAGTTCTTCACCGCAATCATGAGAGCTGGGCTGGCTGTGGTATGATTAGTGCGGCCTATATGGAAAGTACCTGGTCATTAGTGCAGCGCTATGGGACAAAATCGTTTATAGAAACGGGTTTGAACCGACCACTACTGTACAAAATTCTAAAGGGAATGCACGAAAATGCAGCGAAGAACGAACGATCTGCTCATTCATTCTGCCACAGATGGGAGGCGAATTCTCCTATCAAATTAGAATAGCAGAGTACTGATTTCATGTGCATAAATCTTGATAGAAAATGGAAGAATGTGATCGCCTGTCAAAATGTTGATGAAATACCACAAAACTAAGCGGCTAATGCTTTTTCTAGCACTTATAGACTTTCACCAGAGCAAGCAGCTACGGTTAAAAATGAGCGTATTAGTGGAATTGAAGTCTTTAGAGAAGGCAGACGCAACAAGAAATTTCTCCAATGAAGAAAGCAGACTAACGAAAGAATCCATGGGATTACAAATAAAATTCAGTGCCTACTGTGGACCCGAGAGGAAAACAAAAACGTAATTTTGCGCGGGATTGTAAGAATGGTGTTCAATCGATTCATAAGCTTAGACGTGCGTAATCGTTACTTCGACTATGAACAAGCTGTGTTACTGAAGTTTTGGGTGTCTAGTTTATAAGATGTCAGAAAAATAGCCTCTCAACATGTCAAGTTAGGACTGGTTATGAACGAAAAAGTGACTGCACCTTCAGTACCGAACTCTGACAGCCGAGAGAAATTTGGATTTGGAACAAGCTTGATGGTCAAGTGGGAATTTATGAATGCATAAAGCTGCTCAAAACCCAACCGAACTTTGCGAGCGAAAAGTGATGTGGAGAAACAGTTTAACTTCGACTGAAATGTGGTGATCTAGGCAATCTTTACAACATAAAGACATTAATCTCTAGAAGCAATGAAAAAAAAATTTAAACTGCCAGGTTGATGACCAGAAGATTGGGTAGAATTTAATAGCTGGCTGGCAAGATGTTGCATATTTTTTGCCGGTTTCTCTGATTCTGTTTGGCGACTTTCTTCGAATTACTGTATACATTCGATTAAACCTTCTGGACTACTGAGGATGGTACCGTTTTCATACTTGATGACGATTCGAGCTAATTTTTCTTTTGTGCAGGGGATTCTTGCATTCCTCTCTGCTATTGCAAAAATTCGAACATTGTTTGAGCTGATATAGGTAGCGCTGTCTGATGTTTCGTACTGCATAGCAATTTTTCGCCAATGTTCAGCATACATTCTTGATCTATCATGAAATCCAAACCAAGAAGGCAGTGAACGCAGTTAGCCGCCGCCATTAAAAACTCCTGGGCGAACTCTCCGGATTTTTGTTTCATTCATTTGGATTTTGATGTCGACATTGCCAACTATTTTAACCCCGAACTGTTAGCCGCTAACACTTTATTATTAAAATCCTTTATGCTTTCCGGCTTTCCAAGCCGTTCATACGTGTCAAAACTTATGAGCGAAGTGCTACTCCCACTGTCTAACACTCCTGTTGCCAATTTCCCGTTCATTAAAAATTCCATATTGAAATTTTTCGTTTTGTTAGCGGAGCACACCCTTTTATTCAAAGGACATTATTGCTTGATGTGGATAGAACTTCCACAAGTAAAACAATTACGGCAGTTCTTTGCCCAATGACCTTTTTGCCCACATTTGTTATATTTGTTTTTCCTGCTGGGATTGTCATTTCTTTCGCGCGTATTTGGTCTTGGGGTGGGAAATCTTGCTCAGTCTCTTGAACTTTGTTCCCTTGCATTGGTTCCCATCGCGCCGCATTCCTCCCCAGCGGCTGTTGTCTCATCGATCTTCATTGCTCCGGTTTTCATTACCAACCGACATCTGTTAAACTAGTCTGTTCACCGAGTCTATTAGGATTTCTGTATCATCCCTCCGTGTGGCTGCTATTCGTGGCGTTTTTTCTCCTTCCTGAATGCTAATTACGGCTTGCAGGTGACGTGTCCGCTCTAAAGCATTCTCGATGTTCATGTCCTTTTCCTCAATTTTCTTGCGGAGTTCAAGTTTAACTTGGCTGTGGTGGATCCCTTCAAGAAAACATACATCGAAACAGTAAGGGATACCATATGTCCTGGGACTTGTCTGTGTACTACTTGCACGCCAATTGCTGTAAATCCCCCAGAAAAACTGTTCAGTTTTTACCTGCCTGCAGCAGGCGACTCGCTAGCCCTCCGCGGAAGACCACAGTTTTTTCGCTGTAAGTTCTTCGAAAAGTTATAATATTCTCATCATAGCTATTTCTAGTAGCTTCTGGGAGGGTACGGTAAAACTCGATTGCAGATTTTGCAATCTTAACGCGAGATAATATATCAGTTTCGGTTTTACTTACAGTATGTTTTCAGTTTTGCAGTTCGGCTTAAAGCTCAAAGTGTGTTTAATAGCTTTCAAAAGTGTTAGAACCGGTGAATGCCTCCGGCAACAACATCTTGGAGATACCGAACTTGCCATTACCATACTCAACTCCCACCCTACTCAATTATTTATCAAGTTATCTCTCTAATTGGAGTTTTTCTTGATCTTACCCACTGATTTAAGCTTAAAATATTGTTTTATGTCCCTCATACTACAGTTTATCCGCTTTTATCTCCAAAATTTTGATTTTCAGCTCAATTTTTTTCAACGACTTATTAATAAAATGAGAATTCGAATTTTTTGGAACTATGTCCATCGTCAGGTTAAAAAAATTGATATAAAATGATTTACAGACGTTAAAACATCACAAAAGACCATTAAATGGTTCTAAGCAAAAAACAAAATCTTTCCACTAATCAGGTTTTAGCAGTCTTACGTAAGGGCTTCGTAATCTACAGTTTTCCTTGAATTACTGAGGTTTTTAACCTTACTTAGTTTTTCCTTATACTAACTTTTCGTTTTAAAAATTTTTTGGGTGACATGGTCGATATTTTTAGCAAAAATGTTTTTGGACTAAAATCTAAGTGTTAGCTCCCCGTGTTTTGATCCCTGGCCTCAGTTTCCTAATATGCAGCGCTTCCAATGTTAAGAGTTTCCTTGCGTTATTTGAATGAGCTATTATCTCCCAATTCAGTTGCGCAGTGGTCGCTTCCTCCCACAGTGACGTATGTGAAAGCCAACAGGCGATTCCTCTTTCTTGCGTTCCTCAATCCTTGTGGCCAAATGTCAAAGAGTTTGTCCAACATAGGTAGAATTACATCCACATTGGATTTCAGATCAAGGGAGAATGACGACTTAAGAGAGGAAATAGTGGTTTTCAATTTCCTGGTCGTAAGCACAATTTGTGCGTTAGTGACGCTGTGCACCTTGTTTGCAAACAAATCACTTTGACGTGGGTTTCTTGTTTTGTTTGTCATCGGTTACCCGGGTTTCTGTCTTAATTGGTATTAATTATACTCCAAATTTTTTGATTAGTGTTTCCGACTCAATTTTGCAAGACCACTCCTCTGACTAATAATTTTCCTTCCATAGCTTTCTATTGATCATCATTGCTTTATGACAAAGTTCCCATGTTGATGTGCTCCTACAAATTCTGTGAACCGTATCCTCTATTATATTTTTCTTATTCTGCAACTTCTGAATTTTAGAAGCGTGCCAGTAATTGTTGGTTTTTGGTACTATCCACATTTAACTTTCCTGTTGCCATCTACATTTATATTATTGTCTAGAAAAGTCAAGTCACCGTTCTCATATGGTGTTTCAAGCGTGAATTGTAAGTTAAGGTAAAATTTGTTGGCAGCATGCAGTACCACGCTCGGGTTGCCTTTAACAGTCCTTACAATATCGTCTACATATCGTAGGAAAAGCTTCACACCTGTCCTCGTCAGCTCACATTCACGCCTCTCCTTGCAAAATTTGCAGAACCAAACTTTTTCTGATATGCCTATGTAATCCTAATCCCAAATACCACACCAATCTTCATGATACCAATTCGGTTTGCTACAATGACTGTCAGGGATGTACCCATGCCCAATACGTCCTTCTGTACATACCACTTGTTTCTGCATTTAAAATGGACATTACTAACAGCCATGTACAAAACGCGTTTCATTGTACTTCTTGACAAGTCAGGTGGTTCATTCTGGCTGTATAAATACTTAATTAATGTCAATGGCTTTGAGTGAAACATTTGTGTACAGGCTTTTCATATCCAGAAAAATGATACTCTCATCATAGTCTCATTTAGTATTCTCAATCATTACCTTAGCTGCTTCAGTGTTGGTCTCAATATTTGCACCCTCGATTTTATCAAAAAATTTTGCCAGTGTTTTATTCGTTTTCTCATGAGAACTACCGAGGGAGAGAGGGGACCGGTCGTAGCGGTGTATCATTTTTATGTACTTTAGCCAGCCTATCAAGTCGTGCTGGTTGACTACCAGTTGACCTCAACATCACATATAAGCTGTCTGTGATCTCATTCCTTTTGTTCATGATCAATAGTTCTTTGTTCAATTTTTTTGTCAGTTTTTTGAACAATTGAATCATTCATATTATCATGTTTCTCAAACTGTTCTGATTCTAGCAATTGCTTCAAATGTGTGTTTTTTCATGACGCAAAACCCAACACCCTTATCAAAAGGTACTTCCATGTTTTGAGATATTATCTAGCTTTTTCAATTCCGTATCACGTGGAGTCTGGCGTACTTTTTTGTGCACCACTTAGCAGCCGCTTCAATTTCACATAATTTCCCATCAAGCACGTCATGCTTCTTCAGTTTCGACAAAAAAGATTTATGCCTGCTAAAAAGTGGATTTCATTGAATTTGTCTCGGACTGGATATTTAGGCCCCATAGACAGTAACTCATCCACCCATCACGGCATTTTCATATCATCTAGTACCTTTACCGTTTTCCTGTGTAACTTTCCTAGGGGTATGTCTTGTCTATCAGCTAACTTCTCATTTTTCTTAGAGTGACTGAGGCGCGTGGCTAACGCGTTGTCCCTTGCTTGACGCAGAATATAGTTAATGACCGATGGCCATAATCTCTCATCAATTGTTCTCCAAACTACGTCCCTTACCGTGCCCATGTCTTCCGCTGCCCTACCGCTATTGTTGTTTGCCCTACCCATCTGACCTAAGTAGTTCAAGTTGATAGCTGTTAACCGCTTGGTCTGAAAACACCGCGTTCTCAGGTAACCTAAGCCGCAAAAGTTGGGTGTTATGGGTATCTGGGCATTTTCTCAGTAAATTAAGGCAATATAGGCTTTTGTTAAATTTATTCAAGTTTTTTGATTGATTCGATACAGTATTACACAACAGGCCTTTTCTGAGATTGAATGTATGTGGCATTATGTTCATTTTACTGCTGGCCACGAGAAACAAAAACTCACAAGACTCTGACAGCACAAATCCCAAAACGCAACAAACCTCACTGTGGTTTCGGCTTGTCGTCCTACTGATGTCTATCCGCAGCTACCCGCTTCGCCTGGCTCCTGCGCCGGGTCTGCAAAGGTCTTTTCTTGCTGCTTCTTCTTTTGGAAATCAGCTCGGACAACCGCTCCTTCTGCTCACAAACCAGGCGCAAATATTTCAGTTCGAGCTCGTGTTGATGGTGGACCTCGCTGTACCCTTCTATGATCTCGGGTTGACACATTTGCCTGAATTTGGGGACCAGAGACTTTTCCGCCGAGATGGTTAGAATCCCCGTCTTTATCAATTCCTCCAATACATTTGCGGCACCCTTCCGTTTACAATATGATGGATCGAAAATGATCCTTTCTATCTTCTAGATTCTTGATGAGGCCTCCGATTGAGCTAGGCTTAAAGTTGTTCGTCGTGCCACAACACTAAATTATTTTTTCCCTCAGTGTGCTTTTATCGAGCAAATTCAACAGATTCTTCTTGTCCCTGTTGAATTCATTGTGATTCAATACAAAGCCCGGTATGGCTGTGATGTGCCCTCAAATACTTCCTTTTTTCCTCTGTGTTAAGGTCTTTCAGGCTGTGCGCAAGATAACTGGCTAACGCATTGGTAAATGTTTTTATAAAACTGCGCCCACGTGTGGGTTAAACAGTTCAAAGTCGAAGCTATTAGCTTTTCTGGAATCTAAAATTACACATAAATTGTTAAGAAGAAAAATTATTAAAATGTGAATTCGAACGTTTTCGGAATTATGTCCATCATCAGGTTAATTAAAATGATATAAATTGATTTACAGACGTTAAAACATCATAAAAGACCATTAAGTAGTTCGAAACAAAAAATAAAATCGTTCCACCTATCAAATTTTTGCATTATTACGCAAGAATTTCCTAATTTTTAGTTTTCCTTAAATTTTTGAGATTTTTAATCTTACTTAGACCAATGGCTTCATGGATGAAGTGCTCGAGGCGATATTGAGGATGAGCGAGCATATGACAGGCCAGGAGAGAGAAGATATTTGTTTTTTTTTCTGTGAGGCGACAATTTGGAATAGATTAATCGGCAACTACTATTTACTTAATCTATTTATATTCCTGTAGACATTACAAAGTTAATCAAAATTTACTAATTTGAAGAAATTAATCAAAGAACTCCATCAATCACAGCCTTGCTAGGAGCATAAATAATTCAAATTTCTTGATGTTTATGCCCCTAAACGTCAACATAAAATTTAAAGTAATAAACAAAAAGTTCTGTTAAGCTTAACTTAGATGGCAAAATTTCTTTTTTTTTAACATTTTTCTGACTGTGTCTTTTCTGTGTTCATTTAACTTGAAAGTCAAATTACACTCTAGAATGCTGAGATGCTTCACTGAGAGATTAAGTAAAGCCCCACGTCAGGTGCAATACATCACTTGTTCCGGATGCAAACGCAGCGGCGCAAGCGGCCTTGCTTGCCGATGTTTCGTTGAGTTGTCGCCTCTTACAAATTGCCGCCCAGCCGTTTTTCTGTCGGTTAAATTTATCGGACATTATTCAAGCAACCAAAAATACATGTACAAGCAGGAGTACTAATTAATATGAATGTTCCACAAAACAGTGACTACAGCACCGACTGCTCGAAGAGAGAATAAAGTTTGTTATGTTGAATTGTTCAAGAACCATGTAAGAAATCACTCCACTTTGGCTATGTAAGGGGAAGGTTGTTGGGATCTCTTCAACTATATCCCCCCTCGGGTACCTAGTAACGAATATCCCCCGTAAAGAAATAAATCAATAGCATATCAGAATTTTATCCCTAGTAACGAAGAAATCTTCCTAGTAACTGTTGCAAAAGGGGGATGTGAAATAAACAAGAGATCCGATTGTTGACACAGGATTTGGAAATGGATTGAAGCGTAGAATAGAATGTAGCAAGAAAAGTAGATTGCAAGACTTATCTTTTGCAGGGGAAAACAAGCGCCCCGGAGGATCCATTCAAGCAGAATTATCCGGACGAGTCCAGTGATAAACCGGCGGGACCAGCAGGGGGGTCTAAAGGGGTGTAGTTGCCCACGTTCCCTTTTTTTCCAAATAATCTGAAAGTCAGCTAAAGTGGAAGCGAAACGGAGCCGGTATACACTGATGATGAAATAAAATGAAACAAAAAATTGAAATTGTAGACTGAGAACAGAAAAAAACGGCCGAAACGATTGACTGGATAAAGAAACTAGACCTATATATATTTAACTTAATCAAATAATTTGTCATATCATTTCTCTTGTTTTTCAATGAGTGTTAATGGTAATTGTGAAGACACTTATAGTGGCTTTTTCAAAGTTTATCAGATAACAGTCTTAAAACGCTCTTACGTGCCTTAATACATTTTAATGCATTATCAATGCACTTATATATGTTTGCTTCTTTGAGTTTAACTAAAATTAGTTTGATTACAAAGAAGGTAAATTTTTCTCTTCAACTACGAAAGCGAAGTTAGCACCAAAAAGTGAACTACTAGAAGTTCGAAAATTGATTTAGGTTTTCAGAATTGTAACAATTATGTGATCCGTTGATCCAGTTTTTGTTCCCACTTTCGATACGAAAGTAACGGAATATTTGTGCTCGGGGTGGGTTTTTTTCTTCAGACAAATTTCGACTTTTAACTGGCAATTTTTGACGGATTTTTTAAATATCAATCAAAAGGTATTGTAATCTTGAGCTTAAATTTGAAAAGATATTTCACCTGTGATCATTTTGCGTAAAGTTATGGGGGTTTAAAGAATGCAATTTTGGCCAATTTGGGACAATTAACGCGCGATATATTTCGCGCTATTAACGCGCAAGCGGAGATTTAATCCGTCTTGGAAATCGTTCCAAATTGGTTGGAAGAAGCTTGTTTGCCATAATTGATTTGTTGCAATGAGCGAAATCTATCCTTTCATACTTTATATGGCGTGTGGGGGGATGATTTTATAAAAACAATTTCAAATTTTTTGAAATTTTTTTTTCATTTTATTTTATTACATTTAATTTTTTATTGTTATAACTGCTCGATAAACCCTAAAGGGCAGTCGGAACATTCAGGGCTTCGCCCTGATACAAACAGTCTTGTCTCCATTTGGGTTCATATCAGCTAAAAATGTAAATTATGTCTAAAAATGTAAACATGTAAATTACGGTTCATAAAATCTAAGTAATTTTTAAAATGTAAATCTTTCAATCTGATACTAGTCTTTGATGTGATTCCAAGGGTTATTCTGATATCTTATGTGAACTGAAATTTGCTAATTATGCAGCAGTAGAAATTCAATTAGAGTAGTAAAGATTTCATAGGCTGACTATAGTTTATTGTTCCGACTTTCGATACGAAAGTAACGGAATATTTGTGCTCGGGGTGGGGTTTTTTTTTCTTCAGACAAATTTCGACCCTTTAACTAGCCATTTTTGACTGAATTTTTTAATATCATTCGAATGGTATTGTTGTCTTGAGCTCAAATTTGAAAAGATATTTCACCTGTGATTTTTTTTCTTAAAGTTATGGGGGTTTAAAGATTGCCATTTTGGTCAACTTGGGACAATTAACGCGCAATATATTCGCGCTATTAACGCGTAAGCCGAGAGTTAATTCGTCTCAGATATCGTTAAAATTAATCTTTTTATTTTTAAATACGAATAAATTTTCAATAGAATTTTGTGTGTTCAAAAGAAATATATTTTTTTACTACGGTATGAATATTTTTAGATAGTATAAAAATCTCATTAAGACTATTGGTGATTTCAAGGGCTTTGATAATGGCATGAGTTGAACTCTTTTATATTTCGATGCAACTTTTTTCAAACAAAGTCGGATATTTCATAGCAATGTTCAATCGAGTGTTGACGATCAAAATGATTTTCACTTTTGCTTTTTCTACATCTTCTTTTGATCCAGTTTTTTTAACCCAGTTTTCTAATTGTTTCGTTTTTATCAAAAGATTCAATCACTCAAGGTACTTGAAACTTAAGAGTCTTATGATATAAGTTTTTTGGCGCGTAAAAACCTGAACAATTTTTGGTTCCGTAAGTTGAATTTGATTATTAGATTTCCAGCTGAATAAAACTTTCACCTATTGATCCAGTTTTTCAAGTTGGGTTAATGTTATCAAAAAAGCGCCAGTCATAAATTTTTTTAGAAATTCAAAGAGATTAAAGGGCATCTATTTGTTTCTTTGAAATTCAAAAGTTTAAAATTTTTCAACAAATTTTTCTTTGTTTACCTGCGTTAACTGTCTGTTGGCTATGTTAAAAAGTGCCAACAATGATGATTGTTGAAATTCAAAAAACTCAAACGCGAGACTTTTTGCTCCGCTACGGCTACCCAGTGGGCCAAATCGATAAAGTCAGTGAGATCATTTTTACTCCTATTTTCCAAACTATCAACGCGCAATTAACAATATTTTAAATGGATAATTAATTTAAAAATAAGGTGCAATATATCACTTGTTCTGTCTCTTAAATTTATCGGACATTATTTAAGCAACCAAAAATACATGTCCTGGCAGGAGTACTGTGGATATGAAATGTCCCGCAAAACGGTGACTATAGTACCGACTGCTCGAAGAGAGAATAAAGTTTGTTTTGTTGAATTATAATGAACCATTTAAGAAATCTCTCCACTTTGTCAATATAGGGGGAAGATTGTTGGGATCTCTTCAACTATATCCCCCTCGGGTACCCTGCAACGAATATCCCCCTTTGTTTCCGTTCTGGTGTTCAAGCCATAAAAGCGATTGACTCCAGGATAAAAAATTATAGTTTTACACGCAAAATTTTTTTGTTGTAAAGGCCTTAAATAACAACTGAAAGAATTTTTGAAGTGTCCATTAGCAATGAAAAAAAAAATTTTTTTAAATGAAAGCCCTTGCAGATGACATTTTTTTTGCGAAGAGCTCGTTTTTTTTTTCAAACATTTTATCCTTATATTTGAATTTTTATTAAATCATTTTGATCGGACGGTTTTGCGCTACTTGGCCAGCAGCTGATTATTCTTAAATCATCAAAATTTTGTAGTTTTTATCACGAAAGCAGCGTATAAATTGCTCCGGATGAGACAAATTTTTGAAATTCATATTTGTAAACTAACACGAGGTTCTATAAAACTACCTTCTGAATGGTAATTGAGCCATTAAAACTCTTTTTTTTTCCCAATTGTCTTAAAAATTCTTTAAGAAATTAGGCTTCTCAACTTTTATTTGGCATTGCTTAGAGAAATCATCTTTAATCCTTTTGACATTTGAAATTATTTTTGCTCCCCCACTGATATAAAAGGACTGGAAAAAACAGAGTTCAAGTTTTGTTTTTGAAACCGATTAGGGGCGCCTACGATTAACGAGTTTCCGAAATTATGAGTGATGAAATTGAACTATTTTCTTAACAGTTTTCTGTTTATCCAGAGAGTTTTAAGATGATAAATTGTTTCTTCTTTAAAGCTTGAAAAATGAAAAGTCAATCAATTTTTATTATTTTTTGTTCATTGACAATTTTCCATTTGTAAGTTGGCTGGTTATGATTTTCGGCCAATTTTGTTTACCTCAAAGAGCCCATGGGCGGTGAAATTTGATATCATATCAAAACCTTCTTAGTCGGCTGTCAGATTCGAAAATAAAATGCACATAAGTTGTCAGTTATAAGAAAAGCTTCCCTGCGTTTCGACTATATCTGACATGAAAATTACAGATGACACAAGAGATCTAAAATTTTCGAAAAAAAAAGAAAAAAAAAGTGATTTGAAAGATTTTATTACAAACAGATGAAAAAAACTAACTAACATAAAGAATTTACAACACCGCCCCCCCCTTCCACATTGCAAAAGAGAGAAAACTGTTACAATGTACAAAGTTCCCATATGCTTAACCGTTAAGTAGTTCTTTATAGTTACCCTAGGCGGATAGTTTTTAACTCATCTTTTTCTAATAAACACCTTTCAGATTGTTTTTAACAAATCTGTTTATATTAACCATGAGGGGTACAAAATGAGATACAATGATTATCTTGAAAAAATGAAAACCGCGTAGTGAACATACAGCGAATGAAGCAATAGTATTGTCAAGAAAAACTTGAGAGTAATAGCTTTCGATTTGGATCAATTTTGAACCATAGTTTTTGAACAACTTTAAAAGTATGCATATACAAAACACAGACAACTTTACGCAGCAGTGGTACCTTCAAAATTCAAACCAGTCATTTGAATAGAAGTTGGTAAAAGTTCAAAACGCAACACTTAAATACTTTCAAACATAAATTAAAAAGATTTACAGTAATTATTTTTCTGTTGCAAGTTTGTGACAGCGTGATAAATTTGGATTGTGCGTCGTCATTCGCGTTTTGTCAACAGTCGTAAATTTGAAACTGGGACATTAAATATACCATCTCTGAGGAGTCAATAATTACCGATGGCATCTTGTTCATCATCTGGGCAATCTGATGTTAACTTGGAATTCGAACTTCAGCCTGCTAAGACGAACCCGAATAGTTACAGCAATAGGGATCAATTTATTAAATACGTAAATTTGAATTTAAGTAGAAAGTGAAAAAAAAAGTTTCTGCAAAAAACGGGTTCGGCTATGTTTTTTGGGCCAAATGAACAATCTCCCCCTAATTATTTTCAGCCAATCAGATTTCAGCAGGGTACATGCAGGCCTTACGGCTTGAATTTTCCATTTAATTTTAGGGTAGGATGGAACACTTGGTCTGATAAGTGAAGAGATAGTTCACATGGGCCTGTTTTCCGCGAAATCCAAATTTATAGGCCTAATATTTGATTTTATTTGAAACTTTATAATTCTGAAACTTTTTGGCAGTTTGTTTTATTTTAATTGAGAGTATATGGGAAATGTAATCGTATGGTTTGTCATTTTTTCCTGTGATATTTTTCAAAAATTTCTTTGGGAAGCTAAAAATTAAATTGACCCCGAAAACAAACAGCGAGTACGTAAGAGCATCTAAGATCAACCCGAGCTTTTCGTCTGTTGGCGAACCACCAGAATATGAAGGTAAGTGCTTTTGGCCATCTAGAAGATGTAAATGCAAACACAAAGCCAGTCATTCGCAGTCAATTGCACATCAGCAATGCATGTTTTGATTTTTTGAGATTTCACGCCGAAAGCTATTGGCTCTAAAGAAAACAGAAAATTTTGCACTATTATTGTAATCTTATAATTTTTTTAACCTTTCCCTGATATTGCAAAAGGGAGCAATTTTTTCTGGGTTCCTTCTTCCAATTGCTTCACCGGTTAAATACATTTATATAGGAGCAGGGTCGGATTTAGGGGGAGGGGGGCGGGGGGCGGGGGGTTGGGTGGGCGGCTGACGCCCCTTCTTTAGGAATTCGACCCCATGCCGACCCAAAGGGTTCCCCCTTTGTATTATTTTGAGATATCCACTTTTGGCTGACTGACTTTAAAAATGTTCTAAAGGCGCCTTCGGCGACAATATATACTAATTTTCAGTGGGGAGCGCGCGCCGAAAAAAAGTGATTTTTTGGTCAAAATTCTCCAAAAAGTGCCTGAAAAAGCCCTTTTTGGCCTGTTTTTTCAAAATTTTTCCTGCGGCGCAGAAATTTTGGCAAAAACAGGGTCTTTTTATTGCTTTGGTAGAGCTCAGAAAATCAATTTGGTCGACCTAAAAAAAAAGGTCGACAAAAATTTCGATTTTTTTTAAAATCCTCCCCCCCCCTCGAGAAAATCCTAGATCCGCCCCTGTATAGAAGTGGATCATCATTAATAGATACCATTAGAGAACAAAAATTATAGAGAGCCAAAAATTTAGCTGCTTTGGGTTTCAAAAATTCGGTTTTGATGCGCAAACTTTTTTGAATTGCAATGTTCAACCAAATTTCAATTTTTGTTTAAATGCCTGAAAATTCTTTCTTTTCGAGCTTATGTTAATAAACTTGGCATTAAAATAGCAAGAATCTAATGACCTTTTGGTCATTTGAAAGTTTTTTAAGCAAATTAGGAGGAGGAAAATTGTTCATAAGCTTTCACTGCCCTTGTAGTTACAATTTTTTGAAGTTTATTTTCAATCTACCATAAAAAATGAGAATTTAAAAAAATAGTTTATATATTCTTTTATATATATGCTTGGCAACTATGTTTTCTGGGCAACCATCTACTCTTGTTGAAATGTTCTTTTTTGGTGAAGGATGTGGAAATGTTTACGCACAGCCCTTGCCTGTACCAGTGGTTGACCCAACGGCTGGAAACCGGAAACGCGAGGGTGCCGAAAAGTGGCTGAAGGTCGCAGTGGTATCTCTATGTGCTATTGCCGTTATTCTCATCGTTAGTTGAAGACTTCACTTTCATTTTTTCACTGAACTAGTTTTCACAACAATTTTCGTTGGCTGCAATGAAGCCTACCTTGATAACGTTTGATAGTAACAGCAAACACCCTTCTAAAGTATATCATGGAAGCTTAAAGAGATCTATGTTGAGATCAAAGGTTGAGGTTAACTGACCCTTAAGAAAACCTTGATTGATTTTGTCTTGCGTGATTTTGGTCTGAAACATTTTGCCCGCCATCATTAATAAATTTATACTCACGGACAAATCTGCTCATGACAAAATCGCCCAAATTCGCAGAAATTATGTTTGCAGTGCTAAGCGTAATTATTCAATGCATAAGCGCTGATGTGTTCAGCGCAGTTGTTTTCATCTTTATTTTTTTGGGAATAATTTTGTCTGGATTTTGTTTCTGAATGTGTATTATAAAAGTATGTTCTTAGTTGTGTAAATCCGTGTTTAGATCTTGGTGGTGGTTCTTCTGTCTATGACTCTATCACTGTCAAACGAAACTTCTGACCTCAAAACCCGACTCTATTCAGTCGAGGAAAAACTACAACAGTCAAATTACTCTTCAATGAATGAGATCCGAGAAGAAATAGATCGTTTGAAATCTAATATCAGTGATATGCGCAACCAAATAGGTTCCTGGACATTTTGTCTCAAATTTTTGCACAGCTTACACTTTTGACCTAATCTTTTAAAAATAGATGGCGCTACTCTCAAAAATCAATGGAATTAAGCAAAAATTGAAGCTTTGGTTTTTTTTAGACAAAAAAAAACAAAAAGCATAATAACTTGGGAGAAACACGCTTGGGAATTTGCACTTATTTAACTGCTCGAAAAATGAGAAATGACTATAAATTTCTACAAAAAATTTCAATGCGGTGATAATATATGGAATCTAAACGCCATGTTTCACGGGTCATGAACTTTCTTTTTAACTACTGCGCGCAAAATGATTTCTCCTTTTTCTTTTAGAGGCCCTCGACATGACGGTCGGTGATTTGGGGACAAATTCCATCTCTCTTGCTAACCAAGTTGAATCAAACAGTGAACATATAGTAACGATCAACACTCAAGTGTCAGCACTTGAAGCGAATGTTTCTCATCTAAATGTCAACGTCTCGAAAAATTCGAAGGACTTGGTTTCTACCAATGAAAGAATTGATGCAAAGGAAACTGAAACTGATTCGAAATTTGACCTTATTAATTCCGACATTGGTGAACTTCAGCAAAACATGTCGGAAGTGTCTGAAAATGTTGATAACTTATCGGGAGATGCGGCGGCTCTTCGAAATGATTTGGATTCTGTATCGGGAAAAGTTGATATTTTGGAATCCGCAGACTTTGGATCTCAAATTGGAGATCTTGAAACTAATGTGACGTTGCATGGTGGCGAGCTCGAGAACATAAAAGATCGATTACTCGATGCAGAGGTGAGTTCATGTTGATTAGTATAAAAAGAACCTCGGATGAGATCCGGGTCGAGGTGCTCACTTTATACTTCGACTTTCAAAGTCGAGCACATGTCTGTGCTCGACCGAAAAAGAAAGTCGAGACAGGGTTTTGGGTCAGGCGTAAACTCGAAACATACCTCGAGCACGGACGGAACATATCAACATTTGATCGAGCATGAACGAAACATGCCTCTAGCACGGTCAAACCGTTTTACGCTTCGATACAACTTCGGTCGAGCACGGTCAAAACATACCTCGAGCTTGGTCGAAACCTGCTGAATTTTGGTCGAGCCCAGTCGAAACTTATCAATATTTGGTCGAGCATTGTCAAAACACACCCCGGGCACGATCGAAACGTCTTGAGTTTTAGCTGAGCACGGTCAAAATATACCAACATTTGGTCGAGCACTATCGAAATATAAAATCATTTCAAGCAATAACACTTGTATATCAGCGCTAAACCGTGAATGTTCCGACTGCTCCCAAACTGGTCCCGAACAGTTTTTTTATTACTCCGACTTCTAAAGAAAGTGACGAAATATTCGCAGGACAAATTTCGATTTATTAACTAGCATTTTTGGACGCTTTTTTTCATTCGAAAAGTATTGTTGCCCTGAGCTCAAATTTTAAAAAGATCGTGCACCTGAGCTGATTTTTTGTAAAGTTGAAAGATTTCCGGTTGAAAGGGTTGAAAGGGTTGAAAGATTGCCAATTTGAAAAAAAAAATTAACGCGCGATATCGTGCTATTAACGCGTAAACGGAGATTTAATCCGTTTTAGAAATCGCTCCTAACTGAATTGAGGAATGCTAGTTTTAAACTTGCTAACTTGCAATACGCGAAGTATATCATTTTTTACTTTACAAAGCGTATAGGGAGCAATTTTCGCAACAAAATTTTTTTTTTGAAAATTTTATCTATTTTGAAGCGAACACTACTCCATACGCCTTGAAAAGCTGTCGCAACATACAAGGTTGCGCCCTGATACGAGCAATTTTGTTTAATTTTATATTGCAAATATCAAACTGCGAGTGCTAAAGTTTGAGATGAATTAAAATGAACAATTAGTTTTCCTCAACTCAATTTTGACTTGAATGCTCGCTTGTGCAAGCATGCGCGCTCAGCAATCCAACGATATCCCGATCGATATCCATACGCTGCCAACTTTCTACCTGAAATTGGTCTGAATATAAAAACCGCACTAGAATTATATTTATCTTCCTCACTTTCTTTGAAAGTCGGAACAAAAAGATTCAATAGTGAATCTGGTCAATTTACTCAGAAAACTATATCCAATCGATTATCTAAGAAAAAATGACCTAAAAATTTTTTTCTTTTAGCTTTATTTTTTTGCGTAATATCGAATTGAAAAGGGATTGACTTATCAGTTTGAATCTGTTCCAGCATGTGATGTCCATTTACAAAAATGATTTAAATTAATTACAATTTTCATTTAAATTCCAATTTATTCAAATGTCAAATTATGAGCACACTCAAATAAAATGAAAAATTTTAAATTAAATTGAGCAATATAAATTGAAAAAAAATTAAAGTGCTCCGGCGGTATTCGATCCGATGCCAAAATACAGAGTTTACTCAAGAGAATCAATTTCACATTTCACAGTTCCGCGGAAAAAGCAAAAAATCTAAATTTTCACGACAAGCTTGATGAATTTTTGTAGCAAATCGATATGCCCAAAAAAATGCTTTGTAAATCGTTTCACAAAATTGCGAAAAATTCCCAAATTTGGCAGAAAAACTGCTTAAAACAGAATGAAGAAAACTTTGAACTGTTTCGGAAAAATTTAAATTGATGCCAACAATTTTTATATTTTTCGTATACAATTTTAAGTTAAATTTCAATTTCTATTTTTTAAATGGACATCACTGGTTCCAGCTAATGATTGGGATTGAGTGAACAATCTTCTCCCTAGATAATTTCAGTGAAATGATCGTTTTCTTGATTAAAAATTTTCTTGTTCAAAATTCAGCACTTTGCACGCTGGCGTCACTGTTTGATTTGCCATTTAGTCGTAGGAGTTGAATCGTGTTCACTTGGTTAACTCATGGGGGAAGGGGAATTGTTCACATGAGCCAATTATTGAAATATAAGATTTTTTAGAGTGCTATTGAGCAGTTGGAGGGAATTACCGAAGCGGACATTCTTGCTGATCTGGGAGTTGCAAATCCCGACTCTTACATAAGTGACGACGGTTACGTAATAATCCAACAACGAGTAGACTCATCTGTTAGTTTCAATAAATCAATGGTCGAATATGAGAACGGCTTCGGATCACCTGGAATTGGCAACAACTTCTGGCTTGGTTTGGAAACTGTTTACAACTTGACATCTGAGCGACAATGGAAATTGAAAGTAGAAGTTCGGATTACAGGAGAGAGTGAAATGAAAGCTGTCGAGTTTGACAGCTTCTCAATTGGGTCTAAAAATGAAGGATATCAGTTCAACCTAGGTATGAGAAACTTCAAGTACTTTCTTAATGCTGCTTCATTAAAACCTCGGGTTATAGTAGAATTCAAAAATCTCAAAAGAATTTCGAAAAGAGATTTTATACCGTTTAGGCCTTTTTATAAGAGAAAACTTTCGTCTTGTGAAAAATTATGAATCATAATATCTGCTGTGAGAGTTTTTAAAAAAAGTTAGTTCATATTTGAAAAAAGAATTGACTTTTTGTGATTTTCTCAGAAAAAAAACAGATACATTTCATTTCTTGTTTTAATTTCTGTAGTTGCTTTATTTTTTTCTAATGTATGGAGCTAAGAGTTATGTATGTGTTGTGTATGTTCATTTCTTATCTTATCCTGTGACATAATCAAAAACATACTTGATCGAAATGCTCAGTTAACCGGTCAATAAAATTTATTGCTAACCAAAAGAGCTTTAATTGCGAGAAAACGAAATTTAGGACTGATTTTGAATACGTCTTACCAAAATATTTACAACTCTCTTAATTTTGCATTAATTTCTTTTTGTTTCCGAACGCCAAATCAATTGATAAGTTTCCTCTTGTGGATTTTGTGTAAAGGGCAGACGTGCGCAACCCAATTGGGTTCGTTGGTTGACGTCTCAGAGGTATTTATTGTATATACCTAGTGCTTAATTTTTTATAACTAGTACCTCATGAGAAATAAATCTTCTTCTTCTTTTTCTTCTGCTTCTTCTGCATTTTAATTTATTTGAAGGCTATAACGGAAAATTTCCTGTCAACTTAAGTAAAAATTTTAAGATTTTGAGATCTTAACTTGTTGGATAAGTTTTTTGCAAGACTTCCAGATCTTTTGACTTTTTTCACAAAATTCCAAAATCAGTTTCCAGTGTACTTATGTTCACAATATGTGTTTTTTTGCTGTAAGGTATGAAAAACAAATGTGTTCAGTATACCTAATTTGTTCACTCTGTAATTTTTTCATAAGAAAAATTTTGTTCCTCAAAGTTGAAATTCAAATGTAGAGATGGGATAATAGGTTGACTTCTAATTGTGTCTTGCAAGATCTAATTTTTTAACAAGAACTCGTTTTTCAAAAAAGTTTGAAATTAGTGGTGCCTCAGGCGCCTTCAGAATCTTTTTAGGGTCAGGCAGCCAAAAATGGATGTCTTAAAATAGCACCACAGGGAAATTTTTGGAAAGTTCTGATGATTTTTAGTTCCAAAACAACCGAAAGCAAAAAAAAAAATGAAGAAGGAATGCACCCTGAATGCACAATGCGCTAAAATACTAAAAATCAAGATTGATATAATAAAAATTAGGCAGGTGAAAGAAACTTGCTAAAAATTGCAACCCACTACTAAAAAAAATTTTTAAAAGCAATGATTTGATTTTGTGGTTTTAAGGTAAAAAAATTAGGCTTATAATGAGTCATGTATCTTAGCGAATATGGCGAAAAACAAGATTTTTTGCCATTATATGGTACAAACAATACAATTTACTGAGCTTATATGGAGAAAAACATAAGATTTTTTTCAGATTATATGGAGAGAAAAACGCATTTTTTGGTTTAATGTAGAGGAAATAAATAGATAATAATTCCAATATAATTGACAGAAAATAAAATATTTTAATCAAATGCTTAGACCATCTAACCTGTTTTTTTTTGTTTCGAACATAAAATTGTCATATAATTGATTGCTACAGAGTCTATGTTGATTTCGAACATAAAATTGTCAGAACATAAAAAAAAACAATATTGACGGAGAAACTTCGGTGCGGGAATTTTGCAGGTAATTTTACCTGCAAATTACATACTTTGAGCAGGTAGCACTGACTATATTCAGCATGCATTTGGGATACGCTGTATGCAAACTTATGTACAAGTAACAAATATTGCATCAGTAATTTCTATTGTAATATACTTGAAAAGGTAAATTGAAGGTAAAACGTATGTAAGAATTTATGCATGACACATATAATGTACAGTGAAGCTTTTGGCCTTTTTTGGTGTTTTTCTGAAAATTTCAGATCTAGTTTTTTGTTCTGCGTCTTAGAAGGCAGACCGTTTGTTAAATATTCCTATTTTTTTGCCCAAATATAATTTAAAAATACGTAGTTTTTTTACAAACGATGTTTGTATATGCGTTTGTAATATAGTTAAAAAGTTCACTTGAATTGCATGTTAAACTGCAAGTGAAATTACATAAACTTACACTTAAATTCACATTGTATGAAGAGTCTAATTATTTAGAGTGTAACTCAAATAATATTATTTCAGGTGCTGAATTGACCAATGAGATTGGTCTCAATGACCTTGAAAGTATCCGAGGAAAGCGCTTCTCGGCCGGAGCCACCGACAACTCGTGTTCCGACAAACTCAGCTCGGGATGGTGGTTCCCGAATAGTGCCTTCTGTGGTACATCTCTAAACGCACCTTTTTGTTCGGGCAGTTTTTGTGCTAAAATACAAAGTGACAAACTAGTCGACATGACGAAAATGATGATCAAATTTTACTGAAACTAATTTTATAAAAATCTGCTGTGAAAACAGATCAATTATCATCGACGATCTGCAGATACCCCCAAACAAGTCTCTCAAAAAACTGATACAGGAAACACAAGTAATTTCAATGTTATCCGTGTTACTTCTTTGTTTTGAAGTTAGAAAATTGTTAGGAGAGATATAGACGCTTAATTGATCCGAAACAAATTCGATGCATTTATTTAAGCTAAGACGATTTTCGGGTCTTTTTACTCAAACCGCAAATTTCTAAGACTCGGAACTTGATAACAAAATGAAACTGCTCGCATCGGATTTCTCACTCCGAATTGGTTGATTTTTTTCTGGGCCGTTTGAGTAAAAAGACCCTGTTTTGCCACTGCATAAAAGCTTCTTATTAGTAATTTTGAATGCACCCCCGAATAGTCTGAATTAAACCCTTTTTAAATTTTCAAAGTTGCTTTTGATACCCACAGATTTTTTGGTATTGAAATTACTCAAACTCTAAAAGGAGCCATCGAATTAATGTAAGTTTTTAAGAACTAAACAGTTCAAGACTTTGAAAGTCACCCGAAATGAAAAACTGCAAACTTCACAGTAAAATACCAATCTGTATTCAAAATTTATCTGTTGACACTTTATGGTGCTCAAAAAATATGTGATTTATAAGATTTGTACAAATATATGATTTTTATTGTTTGTAAAGTCACGAAATATATAGTTGATTAGCGATAACATAGATTGAAAAAAAATGCTATTTTACTTTTTTACATGCATTTCGAAGAGATTTTTGAAAAACTGGATTAAAACTGAGCCGTCTTCTACTCATTATCAACATCAATTTTGTTTGCCCCTTTGCTCCCCTCCCCCCACTGAACCCAACCCCCCACCTGAAACCCCCCCATACCTGAACAACCCCGCCCCATCCTGAACACCCCCCGCCTCAACAATCCCCCCCTGAACACCCCCCGCCTGAACCCCTTATACACCCCCCCCCCCACACCTGAACCCACATCCCCCCACCCCTGAACACCCCCCGCCTGAACACCCCCCGCATGAACCCCTTATACACCCCCCCCCCCCCCCCCACACCTGAACCCACATCCCCCCACCCCCACCTGAACACCCCCGCCTCAATAACACCCCCCCCCCCACCTGAACCCACAGCAGGTGTTTTGTAACTGCAAAGATTGATGTAACAATAAAGTGTTTCTCTCACATACATACACGCACACTCTAGAAAATCAGCGGCGCTAGTAGAAAAAAATCGCTTGGCCGAAAAAAAACCATAAATTGGTACGACAACAGGGATCGAATCACCATTGTGTCTGCTCCTGCTCAACAAAGCTTCTTTTTTTCCAACTAATCACAAGGTATGCTCAACAGCCTGAAATACCAAAAAAAGTACTTTGTGAAAAAATTTTTGTTTGTTTAAAAATGAATAAAAAAATGCTACCGAAGGTCAGACGAAAAACGAAACAAACTTCTCTTTCATCCAAGCAGTTTTCCTCTGATATAATTTTTGAAAAATGTATCTTGCTTTGTTCCAGGTGCAAATAAATGCTCGGTAATTACTTCCCATCAATTTAATCCAAAAAATAAATAAACAGACCGGAATCTAATTTCCGTTAAAACAACAAAAAAATAATTGCCGATCGAACATTTTCCGGGTTAATTTTTTTCCTCTTTTGGAGAATTTTATTCTAGCTTTGGATAACTTAAGTGAGCTGATAGAAAAATAACAATGCAGATAATAGCTCTGCTTTTTTTGTTTTTCATTCTTGTCGATTTTTCTCTGATATTGGCAAATGATGTCGTGGACGAAACTGAACACGAGAAAAGACTTTTGCAGTTCGTGAAGAGCAAAGTGACGAGTCACTCGCCGCCATTGTCGTTTGTGAACAGAACAGGTAAATCATATGTGTGCTTCTCGAGATTGAAATCGATACCCCGATAGTTTATTTGACCGCCTTATTTTGTTCAAACGTCCACCAAAGCTGTTGTTTTTTTTAAAAAATGCTGATTTTCACTAACAGAAAGCTTCGTACAATATATTAATCCGAAACGGAAAAATGAGGGAAGTCTGTATGCCAGTCGTTTTATTTTTTCTTCAATTTTTAAGGCAAGATCAGGTACCAATACTAAATGCAGACGGGGTTAATTGATAAATCGTGAAAAAATCTTTTTTCTGTCGTTAATTTGAAACTAAAAAGATAATTGGGATCATTTACTTACTAATAACTCCTCAGTGTCTGATGAAGAATAAATTAGCCTGATTTGAACAGAGCAACAAATCGACTAATTTTTTGCGACTTTCAAGGCTTAGAAGGCAAGCCCGACATGCAATGAATTTCCCCATTCCATGAACACAACAAAATGAAGACAACCGAAATCAAATTACTGAAAAAAGACGAAATAACATTTAGAAGGAAAAAGTTAAAAACTGATTTAATTTTCTAGCAACGCATCGAAATAGGACAAAACTTGATGCTTTAATTTTTAACATTCCACACTTCTTAGTTTACATAGCGTCTTGCAAGAACGATGCCAGTTTAATAACGACGAATTTGTTCTGTGGCTTACAACATTCCTCCACTGCCGGGATTTTTTTTGCAATTGCAAATACCTCATAAAGGTTCGGTTTCTCCTGGTACTTTGTTCTCCTGATCCTGTGTACAAAATTTTATGCTAATCTAACGTGATGCACTAAATGTACGTCCTCTGTACGTAAGGTTATTTTATTATCTTTTCATTCAAATATCAGAGAAACTTTTACAGTTACTTCTCACAACAATTTATAATATTTGTATATAATATCTTTTGAAATAAAATGAAAATTAATTGTTCGCAATCTCTTCTCGCTCTGAAGGTGGTTTAGACTTAGGGTAACGCATCAATGGGAGTAATCAATCCGTCTTACTAACCAGAAAGCCGAGAAAAGCAAGCCCTGTTCAACGCGTTTTCACGTCAAAACGCTTGCAAAAAGCAATTCAGGCAACTGAAGAACAAACGACGAATATACGGTTATCAACTTAGATGAATTGAAAATAGACGCCACCGCCTTACTACGGCAAATGGAGAAGATGACAAAATTTCTTGTTGACCATCCCTCTGAAGATGCAACTAGCAGCATCATCACCCACACCTCTACAGATATTTAAGATCAACTGAACAGCGCTCTTTTTTGTTCTAGAATCTGTTCGAGGAGTTTTTTCATATTTTTTCACCCAAAGGCTGCTCTGAGACCTTTAAAAGCGATAGCTGATCTAAAAACTCGACTACTCAAGTGCGTCAATCTTTGTTTTTTTTTTATTATTATTTCAGTAGTTTGAACCTATTTTTCAAAATTAACGCTCAACATTTTCAACTGCAACGCGCATCAAAACGATAGCCAATTTAAAAAAAAAACATTGAACAGTAAAGCGGTATTTGAACAGCAACAGGGTTCTGTGCTAGATGAAAAGCAATTAGGTTTTCTTGTTCATCCTAATTTTTTTTTTCATTAGTTGAGACATGTTTTGCCCCTGGCTCATTTCATTTTTTTTTTCTTTTTTTTTTGCATCTGCCCCACAATAAATAGTTTGCTCTAATATAAATAAAGGAATGATTCTGAGCCGGAATGATGAATGTTTTACGTTTTTTGCGCAAAAACTGTTTCAAAATCGCCATATTTTAATTTTATGAAGCCCGTAACAATTACTTTATGGAAGCATGGATAACCGGTTGCTGTGTGCAATTAGCCCAGAATGTTCCAACCGTATTCTTTAAAAAACTACAACAAAATGTTTTAGGTAGTTTTAATTTTTTTGTGCGTGGCATCCCAAAGGATCTAAAAGCAAGACTAAAACGTAGGCATTTGCAATATTCAGATATTCACAGTGAAACAGGCATATTGAAAAAAAAATTTTCTTCGAAAAAAAAATTTTACAAAATTTTTACAAAACTTTTTTGCAGAATTTTTTTTATTCCATGATGGCGCTGAAAAACTATAAAAATTGTTTTAGTAGATTTTTCAGGGATTGAACATAAAATTCTTGGCCTATTTATCATAAATCTGCTATGATTCCTCTATAATAAGCCTGCTTGCTCGCTTTACCCGTTTAAAAACAGACCAAAAATCAAAAATTTTGATCCGGTTTTATCAACACTATGATTTTTTTCGGACTTTTTTCTTATTTTGTTCAAATCACGACCGAAACGGCTTGTGAAGAACATATAACTCAACCCAGTTCGATTTGTTGCACCTAATTTTGCGTTGAAAAATAAAGAAAAAACACACCCGAATACAATGTTTTTCCCCAATTTGCATGGTCAGAACAATAAGACCAACTATTATGTCAATTTCCTTGAAAAATAAGAGAATGAAACAATTTTAGACCGTTGCAGTTGAAACCTTTGATTTTACCGAACCTAAGTGTCTGCGAATATAATTTCTTAGCAAAGTTTTATAATTGACTGCTGACTGCTGCTGTGATTTTTAAAAATTGGTGCAGCGTTATAGCATATATGCTTCGAGCTAGTTTTCTTTTTTCTCACAGAGAGTTTTCACTATCTTTCGGCTACAACATAAGACACAAATTTTGTTTTCAGGTGTGTGTGACGGCTGTCATGCCTTGAATTAGACTGTGCTAGTCTATTTGAATGTTATTCGAAAAATTTCAATTAAAGTGGCAAGGTCGGTACAGGTTTCCCAACCATGACAATGTGTTAACGAAACTAAGATCACTCTCTGATGCTTGCTGAAACATTGCAGTCATATCATAATTATTGAACTTGTAACCAATTATATACATCTGAATTAACATTCAAATTTTTAGTTAGCTTACCAAGTTAGAGAAGATATTTTTTTTTTCACAGAGAGTTTTTACAATCTTTCGGCTACAACATATGACACACAATTTGTTTTCAGGTATGTGATTTTTTCAAAGCAAAATCGGGAACCACCATAGTTTGACGAGGAGGTGCGATGATTGACAAGGCTGGGATAATCCTCGCTGTTTAAAGACTTTCTTTTCGGCCATTTCTCTCATTAACATGACTGAAACATCGATGAATCATAGCTGAAATTGTGACATAGCTCTAATGCAATTCTGAATTAGTCGCCCATCAGGGCGTCAAATTAGCTATTTGACGCCCTGATCAGTGGCCACTTTATCCATAATTATACCTGCGACTTCGCCCAGGCTCGAATGACAAATCATTTAAGAACCATTTCAGTCCATCGTTTGCTTAATTTTGAAAAAATAATTTCCAGAAATCTCTTCCCGAACGAAAAAAACGGCATAAAAATTTGACTTTTTAGCCCAATTTACAGCAAGTCGGGTGGGCAAGTAGGGTTAAAAACACTTATAGTTATTCTATAAAAACTGAGTCGAGGAAGAGGTATATAAACTGGTTTGAGAAGCACTCAATTAGCTGTAAAAACATCTTTTCGCGCGTTCTTGACCAAATTTTTTGCTTAAAAATTGAACTTGACCAAATTTTTTCTTCCTTTTTTACTCTATTTTGCAAACAAAATTTCTAATTTTTTTTTCGTTTAATACTCATTTTGCAAATATAATGACCTATTTTTGAATGTTTTTCAGAAAATTCTGGTAACCTTCTTTGCTACTTGCTCAGCAGTTAGCAAACGGCAATCCTTGTTTACACTAGCCATCTTGCGAGCGTTAGTGTTTTAATACGAACCGACTTTTTTCTTATTTCGTTCAAACCACGACCGAAACGGCTTGTGAAGAACATATAACTCAACCAAGTTCGATTTGTTGCACCTAATTTTGCGTTGAAAAATAAAGAAAAAACACACCCGAATACAATCTTTTTCCCCAATTTGCATGGTCAGAACAATAAGACCAACTATTATGTCACTTTCATTGAAAAATAAGAGAATGAAACAATTTCAGACCGTTGCAGTTGAAAACTTTGATTTTTACCGAACCTTTTTTCCGGTTTCCCACCCCTTCGTGAAAATAAAAATGAACATGTGTAAAGAATTGTTCGCCTGTTCAAGCTGACACATTTTAAAGCAGTTTATAAAATGAAAAGCCACTTTAATTAAATCTTCATATATTGAATTTCAGAAAAAAATCAAGGAAGACGTGAAAAGAGCCTTATTTGGTGGCAATGAATTCATTATTTAGTGGCCCTTTTGCTATAATTGGATCCATAGCATTTATAACTTCATAGCATCTGTTCTCTGCATTATTGGAGGCTAGTGTTTGTGAATAACTAAGCGTCAATGGCTGAGTGGTTAGTGCGTGAGATTCATATTCTCTAGGCCGGCCTAGGTAGCAGATCAAATCCGACACCTAGCCGAAATTATACTAATTCGAGGCTTATTTCTACTTCTCTAGTGTTTGCAAATCTTATTGCACTTTGTGGACCTGATTTTGTCGTGTTTTCTCTAGTGTTTGCAAAGTGCAGCCTTGCCTCTGCGTTGAAATTAACTTTGTCACAGAAAAGAAACGTGATACGGTGTGATATTTTATATTGTCCCCCATGAGACCCCAACATCCCTCACTGTCCCCATTGAGTAGATCTGCAAACGACCCCAAAATTGTCCCGAGGGTTACCTTATGTTCACCTTTCGGTTTTCCTATAGGAGACATATTAAAAAAAAATTGGGCCTAAAAATATCTTGTTCTTTGTCGACAGTGTTGGAGTAGTGAAATTAGTCCAAGGCGACTAAGCTAACATTGGGTTGAGCTTAGCTATAATAGTTAAGCTATTTGAAGCAGTTCAAAAATAATCTCACAGAAAATTGGCACTAATCGGAGAGTGACATACGAAGTAAGCCTCCTAAATAATATGATCAAACAGGTAAATCACAGTGCACCCCCAAAGGTCTTTCCCTACCCCAGGAGGGCGGAAACATTTTCGTGATAAATAAAATAAAGACATTGGGAGGCTCACTGTGTAAGCATAGCATTGTTTGGAGGTTGAGTTAAATTTGGGGAGTTTTAGATTATATAGAGAGAAGTGAACTAAGCGGATGCCAGGAATGTTGGGGAATGGCGTAACCTAACTAAAACCAATGGTAAATAAAGAAAAGGAACCCGAGAGCCTCCAAGATTCAGATCAAATATTGGTATTGGGTTGAGTATTGGTTCTCAGAGTAAGAGGACAATTTTAGCGAATGGCTAGTTGATTTTCCTTTAGTTAAATAAATTGATTGAGATTCAGAGTTAAACTATCGAGGATAGTAGCTTGGAAAATATCGTTCTAAAAGAAGCGGCTGAGTGTTAAGTTGCAAGAGGCAATTTTCAAAAGCAATCACAGACACTTTTTTCAAGTAAATGGATAAACTATCATCTCAGCCAGAATATAAGTTTTCTGTATTTGGATATTTGGTTGAATTCAATTACCTTTATCGAAAATGTTGCGACTCAATGAAAAGGAATAGTCGATAGAGCATCACAAAAAGAGACAATCAACATAATACAATTATGAACAACTTGCCAACAAATTAACCCTTTCGGGAATGTGAGTAGTATTGAACCTCAGACGCCCCGTAGAATTAAGTACCAAAGGGATATTATCTGCGGCGTAGTAAAGCGAGATAGACCGGGGGTGAAAAATTCAGCTTGGGATAAGTTCTGTGTGACGCGCTTAGGTGCAGCGGGAGGGGGGTACGGGCTGGGCGTTATTTAGTTTTATTTTAGTGTATGCGTATGCGGACTTGTACCAGATTGTTGACATAGACGAGAGAAGCAGCGCGTGGACTGTGAAGATGTGGATATTCTTCTACTACTATGTCTCTGCTGTCCAATGGAACCCGGACAATTACAATGGGGCTTTTAATTTGCAAGTTGAACCTGGCACTTTCTGGAACCCAGATATAGGTGAGAATTATAGGTTCAAGTTAACATCCTCTCATTCCGAGCGACTAAGAATCATTTGACTACAGTACCCAACGAAACGGAGTACCCAACGAAACGACGAAAAAAGGGTCGCTCGGATTCCTGTGTCACATGTGACTTTTTCCCTCGTTTCCATTTGTTTTTCTGGTTGCACTAAATCAGAGCGTTTTTATCGAACTTATTCGCGAAGTGATTTATATGAAACTTAGAATCGAAATTGGCTCGGAATACAGTTCTCATAGAAAGCTGGGTCCCGAACAAATTCAGATCCGTCTTTTCTTATAAAACATGATGGTCTGTTTTTGAAGTTCACTCGAGTGATTTGTGAGACCACTAGATTATATGTTTCCGTCTGCTGTGTTTCATTTTTGGGTGCTTCTGTTTTTCTGGCAATTTTTGTTGTTGTTCACTTTTTGAATTTGATTTTGCATACAGTTTTTGCTGATCATTTAAATGCGCAATTTAGTTTCTTTAACTGAGTTGAATGAAATTTTTTTGGTGTTGATTTTTTTTCTATTGGACTCTCGCTGAAATATTCTTAAATTCTCGCCCATGTCTCCTATTTTAGTTATCCTATATTTATGATATAATATTTTTGTATGATTATTATTAAAAGCATTATGTCCGCATACTGTAACTACGTTAATATTAGGGTATCTCGCCATTTTATCCATCGCTACTATCGTTTGGGTTTTAATCACGCTCTGTTTATTTTTTTTGTTCTTAACAGGCCACGATTTATCACCTCTGAATATTCCCAGGTAAAATCACGGGACAAAAAAATTTCAATTTTTTCATTTTATCGTTTTTTATACACACTTTTATCGTTTTATCTGCAAATAACTTAGATAGGGTTGTAAAACTGATAAATATTAAATTTAACTATCTTGAAAAAGCTATACGGATCATTTTTTTAAAAAATTTTTTTGGAAGCGTAAAACAGCCAGTATATCATGATTTGTTGAAAAGTGGTTCTTGCTTTGGAAACATTTTTGCAAATAACGCAAAGAATTTGAATTATTTTGCTCAAACTGGTTTTTTGAAAAGCTCATGAGCTTGACTTACACTTAATGCAGCCAATCACACACACACACGCACAAAAAGAATATTTGAACGAATTTCTTGATACGCCGTTATAAGCCAGCCGTATCTGTTTTGATGATATAGATATTAAAATGTTGTGGGCGCTTTTAGGCTAAAAAAATGGACAAAATTTACAGAAAAAAAAATTGCTGATAAAAATCCTGTGCATGAATCGAGCAGTCAATTTTATTGCATTTTTGATAGAGCAGCGTAAAATTAATAGTCGAGTTTAGCCGGTTTTTCATACATTGGACCAAGTAAATTTATCAACTCTTTGCCTGTCGTTTTTCCTCAATTTTAAGAGAAAGTCACGTTCATCAGATTTTCTGAGAAACTATTTGACCATATAAATTCAAATTACTGGTATTGTTTGCGATTATGTTTCCACAGCAAGAACCTTATTGAAACAAATTACAATGTACTAGATGTTTTAAGCATCCAAAACACGACATCTCAAAATTTGATCCAGCTAGTATTCTTTTTACTAATGCTTCCAAATAGTGTGTTTTAGTATGTGCCAAAAGTTTTAAATAATTGTAGAAAAAAGTACGAAAATTTGAAGAAAAAATTTCGTTCAATTGTTCCTGGATATCGAAGCGTTGCGACTTCTTTGAATCGTGACTGTAGAATTTTTCAAGCCAGATACAAAACTTAAAGTTTTTTGTTAGATTTCAATGTAAAACTCATTCCATTAATTTCAAAGACAAATATCAAAATGCAGTTATTCCGTGAGTTTTTAGCTACTTAACTTATCAGTTTTCTCATTTGAGAAAATCTCAGGCTAATTTTTTCTCGAATCAAACACAAATTTGTAAGGCGAATCTTTTTTATTTTTAATCAAAATGCGTGCCATACAATTTCCATGTCCTTCGTGCAATGTCTACGTATAAAATAATGCTTATCATAGAGGTTCCACACATTTTCCCGTATCTATGGATTTATAAGTCATTACAAAACAAGAAATTTTTGTATATAGAAATTAAATAATTAGACGTTTTGGATAACCTTGGTTGTTAATTTTTACAATTTTGTTGACTTTGTATCAAAAACAACGCAGAGCCCACCTTTATTATACATTTTATAATCTAAAAACAACATACCCGGGTTGACCAAAAAAAATTATAATACAATTCTCATAAATCAGACGCTTTTTGTCATACAATTCGATACAATTCCATACGTACAGAAAATTGTATGAAATGTAAATTTTGTTAGCTCAAAATAAAAAAAAATTCCAATTTTTTTTTCATATTTGATTTTTTTCCATTAAAAACGGTTAAATTACATAGTTATAGGGCTTTATTACCTATCTGCAAACCCTAATAACGCTAAATGGTGACCAATTCCAGAAAAGGTTACTTGCATCAAGCCATTTTCGAGAGAAAAAAATAAATTAAATTTCTGTTTTTTCGTTCTTGATTGCTTCTCCTTTACTTGGATTTGAACTTACATGTTCTCGCAATTTGTTCTCATCATTTGAAAAAATGCTACCAACTCATTTAAAGTTTCCAACAACTGGTTTGCAAACAATTTTGAAAAAATGATCCCTTATGGCCAAATTGCTTGTCATACATTTTTCATATATGGAAAATGTATGATAAGCATTAAAAAAAATGCAGTCAGTTTTTTCCGTTACCAGTCTGTTCAACTGTTCTCAAAAAGCCGCAGAAATTGTTTAGTTTCTATTTTCTATTGTTTTTCGAAAATGTATGAAAATAGTATTACAAGCATTTTTTCCATACACTTGATGTATGGAATTGTATGGTAGGATTTTTGCTGCATGGAATTGTATGATAAGCATTTTCGGTGTATGGAGTTCATATATATATGCCTGTCGAAGAGGTTTATAATTATCTTAATTCAAATATCTCGCCATTATCTTACTGTATGCTTAAATTATAGCAAATTTTAATTTTTTTCAATAGCTTGCTGCTCACGTGAACGCTTAGTGCCTCTAGATGTGATCGATATTTTAATTGAATTATCTGGCCATACTTTTAATGTATTCTTATATTAGAATACATCAACTAAAACTCTGGCCAAATATTTAAATCAAAATATCGATCGCATTTTGGGGCACTTCTAGTAAAGTATGTAAATATTAAGAATTGAATAAAGTAACGTGTTTCAGTGCCTCGAGATACGATCGAACTAGTCCACGCAACCTCCGAGCGCCAGGTGGTCTCCAAGACAGGTTTGGTGGTCGGCTGGTCTGCAATTGTGACCCAGAAACTGTCCTGCACATTTCACGTGAACAGGTTCCCCTTCGACTCCCAAGAGTGCAACATCCGATTGCAGCCGTGGGCGTGGGAAAGAGGCGCATTCCAACTAAGTAGGAAAAACGAAAAATAAGCACAGGGTTCTAAATGGCGAGGTTGACAGAGCTTTCTAATACAGACATTTTTTGGTTTATTGGTTAATCCGCCAATATTTAGAACAAAAACGAAAGCGATTAATTTTTCTACACAAACAAACTGTCAACATAAGATCTAAATATCAGTTGCGAAGCTTTAGGTAAAATTTTCAATTGATTTGAGCAGTAGATGCTAGCGCTGAGCTTAGGGGGAAGTCTTAACCCTCAAGAACTAATATAGGATATAGCTCAGATACTTATCAATTAGAATAGAACATTTGGTTTGTCCTGTATTCTGATAGGATAAATAAATGGAAAGGTTTTATTTTGATTACCTTATTTGATAACCAAATGGTATTAAAACTGAATTTTTTCACGTTTTTTGTGTTAAATCTAGTTGTTTCCAAATAAAATCGAGCGCATGACATATTTTTTTTTCTAAAGTGCTTTTGTTTGTGATTAAGTAGCATAAAATATTATAGTGGTTTAATATTCAATTTCATAGTTTGGGTTTTTATTAATTTTTGAAATCGAAATGAGTTTTTTCTGGAATGTTTGACATAGTATGCGCCAGACGTTTCACTGTTTTCTGTTTCGACTAACCCACAAAGAGCAACAACCCAACCAATGCTGAAAGCTATTGAAATTTTTCGAAGAGTTGATTTTAAAATTTACAAGGAAAAAAATGAATAGTATAATATCTTTTATTCAAACCTACACAACAAAACAACTTTGCATTACATACAATTTTTTTTAAACAATATGAAGTGATAAATCAAACCTATAAATTGCAGGTTTCGTGTCAATTAATCATTCCGAAAGAGTCTTTTTGGTTTAAAAATATCTGAACTTTTTTGTCTGCTGGCATGTAGCAACATAGGATTGATGGCTCAAATGTTGTATTTGTAGATATAAAAAACAATTCTCAAGAGTTTCCTCCACTTTACAATTCCCACAGAATTTTTTAATGTAGAACTTTGCTGCTAAATTTGAGCTTATAGAAATTGCTCTCATAGCGTCAACATGACTTGCTGCATAAGCAAACAACTCTTTACTTTCAAACTCCTCTATAATCATTTCGGGTTTTTTTCTGTATTTTTTAGTTTGGCGCAACAAGATTGTACGAAAACCTACATTTTGTCTGCTTTAAGAAGTCTCTGCAACCATTTTTCCTTAGCTTATCAAATCAATGCTTAATATACAAACTTCGTCAGTAACATTTAGACACAGCGCATCAGTGAACGACTCTTGGATAATATTTACGTCGCAAATCTTATCAAAGGAACTGTAGAAATAAGCACCAAAAACTCAGTCTTGCTAGCTACAGGAAAAAAGTGAGACAATTTTTTTCTCTGAACTCGATGAGCTTCATGTTTCAATTCAATAGATCAGTCTCATTCAAAATTTTTGAACAGTTTTCAAGTTTTTAAGCAAAAAATCTTTGATTGATTTTTGAGTCGCCTCTTTATTCAAACAAGTTGGGATGGTCTGATTGCATCTATGTATAATCTGGTTTCCACAGGAAATGTGGTTTATAATTTCTTCGATTCAGCAGCAAAAAGATGATTCTCGTCGCTCTCCTAGGATCAACGTCTGCGTAAACAAAATTGTTGCCTTTTTTACAATTTTTTTTGCACAAAAATGTCTATTCTGGTCAACTGCATACCCAAGCTTCTATAAAATCTGACGCGAGCAATTGAACTGATCTGCTTTTCAATTTGAAGCTAGATATCAGCATTTTTTTAAAGTGTTGCCGCAATTTGTTCTCACAAGCATAACTTTCACTCACTACAAAAGTCAGTTTGTCCAACCTCACAGTTACGGGGTTTCTAAAAGTCGGGTGAAGAGTCAGTCTGATTTTTTTAATCAGCAATTGGTGCAAAGAATTTTTTTTTGGTTTCTGAGCTTCGAACGCTTGTTTTTGATCTTCGAAACAAGGTTTCTGGACAAGAAAAAAGAGCTTCTGAACAGGAAAATTTGTTCATTGGTTGCAACAACCACCCACAAAGCAACAGACAGTTTTCTTAGATTGTAAAAATTCTCAGTTTTAAAATCAAGCCCTGAATTTTGAAGAAGTGATATCATATTTTTTTGAAAATTGCGAGTTCCGTTAGGTAAAGCTGTGATTTTCAAAACAAAATGTCATTTCGTAAAATCTTGCTGCCATGTCTTGGCGCAATGATTAGGAGTTAAGTTGTCTTGCTTCAAAACCCGACGGTTTGCTTGCGGGTATTTGATAAATGCTTGATAAATTCTTGTCAAGTACAGATTTTATAACAAAAGAATTGAAAGACGTCCGGTAACGTCTTCCCGTGTGGGTTAACACATATCTCTATCACTTTCACAAATTGGCTCAAATTTCTCTTGACTTTTATTTGCTAGACTTGGAAATTGGTTTCAAATTTTCAGCCTGCTGATTTTTTTTGTAATGGTAAAGTAGGATTATTTATGCAAAGCTTCAAAGCTTTAAAAAAAAACTTCTGTGGTATCGTTGCGATAACCCTTGAAAGTAGTCATTACCTTCATCGGCCAAATCTTCTGTAGGTACTTGCAATTATTGCAACCAGATGCAAATACGGTCTTGGTTTGAGTTTTTATGCTCAGCGGGTCCATTTTTGTTCAATTTTTGTTATTTTTGATAAATATAGTGTTTCCTGAGATGAAAAAAAAAACAGTTTTAGATTGAATTAAAATTAATTCCTTCCAAAATCGGTACAAATTTTTAGCTTCCTGTGAGCCTTGAAGCCATTGAATGGTTAATTACTGAATTTGAAAATAGATTTGTTTCAGAAATCGACCATATATGGACCAGCACAAATGGAGCTAAACTTGCGCCTCTGAATCTGAGATACTACACTGAGCACGAGCAATGGGCAGTGGACAAACAGGGAGTTCTGATCGAAGAGGTTGAAGAATGGGACCACCCTTCGGGTGGCAACACAAGCATGATCACCATACGAGGATAGTTGAATTAGACGAACGAAGTCACGCAGACAGAGCATACAATACAAGAAGTGAAAATAAATACATTTTTTTTGTTAAGACTATTTATTCACGAGGGAAAGATCCAACACCCGAGCTGTACAGCTCATCGCGGCGAACCGCTGTTGTACCCCTGATTAAGAAATACATACAATTTTTTTGGTTATTTTTCTGGGCTGGGTAATGTTGCCTAACCCTCAAGCAACGAGCACGGAACATGTGAGTTATGACCGATGTGGTTAACTCATAGAGTAATTTCGGATAGGGTACACCGTCTGCTCGTCACGCTATCTTATTTTCGGCCGGATATAATCGTGCAACTTCTTAGTCTAATACCGATCCTAATCTTACTCTTATACTTTCTAGTCTCAGGGTGTTTAACTAGTCTCTGCTAGGCTCAATAGATCTAGGGTATACTGGTTTGTTGCGGCTGCTGAAGTTCTCTTGGAGAGACAACTAATTTCTAAGTTAAATTCAAATCTCTCTGGTGCTGAAATTACAAGTAATTTCAGCACTTACAAATAAGTGGGTTGTTAGTTAGATGGATCATGATTGGTTAATATTAAAAACTTTACAGTGGTAAAATATCTAATTTATCCAATCATGAAATATAGTTTAGATCAGGTTCCACATGGTGGGCCTCGAACATCCGACCTTTCGATTTAACCTGTTCACCACCCCCCGCTTGTCATTTTTTTTGTCTGGAATAGCTTATAAAAACACAAAATTATTTTTAATAAGTAAATGAAGTAAATATTTTCTGGAACACCTTCTTTTGGAAGATAAAAACTCGTTCGCCTGTCGCCATCATAGAAAAAAAATTAGTTTAGATTTTGGAATATTAAAAATGGTAATTTCTAAGAGCTATAGAAAACGTTTTATTCTGTCTGCCTGAAAACGACGTTTATTTACAATTGCAGTTCCTCTGAGGAGAAGATCTCTCTTCTTCGGGATTTTCCTCATCTACCCAAATGTCCTGCTCTACTTTCTTTCTATCTTCACTTTCTTCCTTCCACCAGGTACAAACCTTCAACCGACTTAATCAGTTTTAAAAAGAGTGTTTATTTCCACCCAAATTCGCACATCTCAAATTATGAAAACGGAAATAAAAGTTATTAACAATTTATAAAGAACATTTTTTTATTATAAAAATGTACTCAAAATTATAAAAATTTGTAGTTAATGATGGGCTTTCAAGTTGACGACGGAATAAACAGAGACCCCAAAACTAGGGTAGCTGTTAATAGGTTGAAGTTTTAAGCTCTATTGGAGCAAAATTCAACCGTTAAGCTGGCACTTATTAGGAATTTTTTTTCTTTGTTAATGGAGTGAGGATCTTGTCAAATAAAACACTAACAACCATTTCAGACATTACCTTGCCTAGTGAGACAATTGTTGTTCTGATAGCGTCCCTAGTAATATTTAGTCCTCATGGTATTTGCAACTGATTTGTTTAATCAACGGCTTACAGAGTTCTAGCTGACGTGCTGTTTATTTTTTGGACCAAGTAAACATCCCCCGAAGCAATTGGGGCGGGGGAGAAGGTTAACTTGGTTCTAAGTTGTAAAATTTCAGCCCATCAGAATCGAGCATTTTACATGCAGCGCTTAGCAAATGCGAATTAAAATGGAACTGCTGGTTGGAAAATCTTAGCTTGGTCTATCTGTAGGTGGGGGAGGGGGGAGGGTTTGATTTTATTTTTTGGGTAAAATTATTAACTTGATTTTCTTCATCTGTTTTTGTTGAAGAGTCGGGCGAGAAAGTAAGCGAAGATACTCTTTTGAAAATGTTTTGTTAAATTCTAATCTATTTTTGGTTAGTTCTAAGCTATTAAGGTCTTATTTGTAAATTATGGTCGCACCAGGTGTGTTATGACCTCACTGGTTAACTCATAGAGTAATTTTGGATAGGGTACACCGTCTGCTCGTCACGCTATCTTATTTTCGGCCGGATAGATTCGTGCAACTTCTTAGTCTAATACCGATCCTAATCTTACTCTTATACTTACTAATCTCAGGGTGTTTAACTAGTCTCTGCTAGGCTCAATAGATCTAGGGAATACTGGTTTATTGCGGCTGCTGAAGTTCTCTTGGAGAGGCAACTAATTTCTAAGTTAAATTCAAATCTCTCTGGTGCTGAAATTACAAGTAATTTCAGCATTTACAAATAAGTGGGTTGTTAGTTAGATGGATTATGATTGGTTAATATTAAATATTTTACAGTGGTAAAATATCCAATTTATCCAATTATAAAATGTAGTTTAGATCAGGTTCCACCCACCCGGGTTTTCCAGAGTTTTTTAGAATTATCTTTCTGCAATTCAAAGGATGGATGATGAACGTTGGTATTTGGCGAATATCATATTCTTGTCCGGTTCCTCTTGTTAAGGAAGTTCCAGGACGCTGGAGTTAGGGACATACAATCGTTGCGTCGTCTTGTGACAACGACTGTGATCCCCAATGAAATCAATCTGATTTAAAAATGATTTGCTATGACGGGTTTTTCTGTATTCTGTAGAGAACTTGTTTTGTGTTCAACCTCGTCTGGAAATGGCGTGGAGATCGTGTGTGGAAGGGATGCCTCGTAACTCGGATCTGTACGTATACTTGAACATCGAGGTGGTCATTGGTCTAGTTCAATGAAGTCCTTTTCTGCGAAGTCAAGTCGTACTCTAAATCCTTTGAGTTGTGATTGTGGACGGCAAATCGGTTGTGGTTAGCCATTCTTGTTCGAGTGTAATGGGATCATTTTGTCTTTGGATGTTCGTCTTTGTTGTTTTGTGTTGATCTTTATACTGCAAGGTATGATTTACATTTTATAAAATTTTTATTATCTTGGTTTTTTAATTATGAATTTAGTTAGTTGTTTTCACAAAACATTTTGTTTTAGTTCTGTTATTTTGAAGAGTTACTCACCCTTGAGTACCTCTTATTAAAAATAGAAGTGTGGTCACAAAGCGTGGATGTAGCGCGGTGGGTTAGGCCGGCTATAGAGCATGCTCAGGACGTCCTCTCTGGTGGGTTAGGCCAGGAGTAGGAGTATGGTTTCGTGCGGTTTCTTTGAGAGGTCCTGTTATGTGATAACATTTTATGTTGGGTTTATGTTGGTCTTTCTTATGTTTCTTTGGTTGTGTCCTTTTTTCAAAAATCAAATTGCTTTTGTTATGGGTTTGTCTTTTGACTTTTTTGTGTTTTATTATTTCTTTCTTAGACTTTATAATAGTCTTCAAAAGAATAAATTATCCAGTTTTAAACTGGGTTAATCCGGTTTGGGTACCGTTGGTTTTCTTTTCTTAGTCATGCTGTTATTTTATGATTTGTGGTGTTTAGTAAGCTGCGTTGGTTAGTTTGGTTTAGTATATAATTCCTTTCCAACCGGGTTAAAGGAAAGTTTGAAATTTGTTATCGTGTGTTAGAGTTGTTGAGTGTGAAAACTTGAAACTTAAAATTTTTATCTAAGCAATTCTTCGTGGTCGAGCTGTGCGAATTTGGATAAAATTCCTGTTCGAGTGAATGAAAATATCAAAAAGTTAGTACTGCATTTTCATTTTATCAATTTATTACATAGAATTTCAATTTTACTGCTAGTTTTTGGGGGAAATTTAAAGTTATAAATTTTTATCATAATTAAATTTACTGCTTTATGGGGGAATAATTTATAATTTAATGTACTACATTTGGTATGAATTTTATCATATTATCTTGTGTAAAATAATAATGAAGTTTAGAAGAATTTTAACAAGTTTATTTTTTATTTTTCTTTTCTGTTTTTTTGCAGATAATCGTGGTATGAAGACTAAAAATGTAAAAGAAACATGAGTAAAGAATGGTTAGTACTAATTTAAATTTATTAGTTAAGAATATTTTTAAATTATACTTACTTGTTAGTTGTCTGGGAAAAAGCCGTGGGAAAAGATGTCGTGTATTATGTCCGAAGTTGTTAGTAATTTTGCTAGTATGCGAATGATGTTTTTAGTTTGGAGCAGTGGCCAAAGCAATTGAAGTGCTTTAATGGTTTTTAGTTCTTCGGTGCCTACTGCAAACTCATAATGTGTGTTTTGAATGAGGTTATATATTTTGTGATTATATTTAGTATTGTGAATAATTTCTAATATTGGGATTTCTATAGGTTGGATAAATTCATGTGGGATAAGGAAGGGTCTGGATTCTTCGGCATTAAAGGTCTTCGTGATGGGACAAAATATATACATTTGTGTTACTGGGTCATAATTGCGGAGGATGCCGTGGAGGTTAGTCTCCTTGATGCAATAGGTGAAATTAAGAAAAAATGGTGAAGAGTACTTCGAGTTAAAAAACTGAAAACGATGGTGTGGTTGTCTTGATGGAGTATGTAAATCAAAATGATTTTCTATAAAGCGATAGTATGTATATGTATGAGTCTGTTTAGTGCGTAACATAATGTTGTGTGAACAGTGCAAATCGCGTTCATGTGGTGCAAGGAAGTGAAAGGTTAGTGAAAATAACTGAAATTTTTCTTTAAAACTGTCGTAAGCTTGAATGTCAGTTAGTGCTTCAGAAATGATGTGATCATATTTTCTATCAAAAATATTAAGTGTGAATACATATGACGTTTTGATGAAGAATTTTTCTGTTAGTTGTGGGTTAGCGAAGCGGTCGTCATCTAGAAATTAGTCTTGATTAGTTCGGATGATATTATGGTCATAATATTCTATTGTAAATTCGTTAGCTCGGGGTGCATTGAATGTTTTTAGTGATTTTTTATATCGTATATAAGTAAATTGTCTAGGTGTTAGTGTTGCGGTGAGTCTATATACCATATCTTTATTCTTTTCTATATCGTTAGTGGCAGGCAAAGGGGATTAGTAAAATGGTAATATGCTGTCCAATGAAGTGTTGGCAATAAAACATGTTCATCTACAAAACTACGTGTGTCGTTAGTGTCACTAGGTGTGTTTAAAGTATATTGTGGGAATGAGCGTAAGGTGATTGCTAGAAAATCTTTCGTGTTGGTGTGGTGTGGATGGTTTATATAGTCGCAGGCTGTTCGTGGTTTGGTCGGGAATGGATGGTTCGGGAATTTTCTTTTAAAAGTGCGATAAGCTCGGTGGGTGCTATTTGATGATTCGGTGGTTGTGGATGATTGTGCTAATGATGCAGTGTAAGCTGAAGAGGGTGTAGGTGTAGGTGGGTTTGACAATTCTATTGTGGATGAAATTTGATTTATAGTGAGGATGTTAGGGTGTATTAGCTGTTGTTGTATGGTGATAAAATTATCGAGTTCTTGGGAGATTTGGGGGGTATCTGGAGAATTATTAGATGATCGGTCGGAATGAAATGGAGAATAGGTTGGGGTTACTTGTGAAGCATAAGAAGGAGTAGAAACGGATGGGAGTGGGTTATTTGGTGGGATCGGTTGAAAAGGGGGTTTTGAAAAAACTGAGGAGTTGGTTTGGAAATTATTGGATGGAGATGGTTCGGAGTCTGCAAATTCGACAGGGGTTTCTAAATTAGGGTTATTAAGTTGTGAAATGGAGTATAAAACTGAAATATCTCAATTAGTATCCGAATTCATGCTTGATGATATATTAATAATTGGAAAATAGGGTGGCGGGAAAGCAAAAAGTGGGATTATTGGGATTGGAGTGTAGTGTGGAGATTGGTTGGATGGGAATTTGAGCGGCGTAGGGATCCAAGTTGTCGGCTCATCGTGGGCTAAAAAAAATGATTATTTTGAGACTGAAAAGCGGTGGTATGGGGTTGTTCTATAGTTTGTTCATATGTATTATCATCTTGTGAATGATATGTCATTATATGTTGTATGGGACTTTGCGATATGTTTTGTCTAAAATTTGGGTTATGTGTTATTGCTAGGTTTCGGAAATTACGTGGGACTAAGGATAATGGATGGTTATGTGGTAGGGGTGGCAACTGTGGTGCGGTAGGTGTTACTTCTATGTTATTATGTTCTTCGTCGTATGTGTTCTGTCTTGTCGCTATTTTTGTATTATATTCTTTTATTTGTGCGTCTAGAAGAATTTTGTTGATTGATGATGAAAAAATTCCAAAAAATCCTGCAAATAGTATGCGTGCTACACTTGCTTGTCTATTTACTTGTGTGTTATAGATTCCTTTTAAAAGTGAAAAAAGAAATCCTATAAAGTTAAACATTGCGTATAGGATAGTTAATTTTTCTAAGATGTAATAGGGCCATCCTAGAAAATCGAGAATTTCATTTTTTAGTGTAACAAAGCTAAAAATATTTATAGGTAAAATATCTTGTGGTCTGTGTTTTTCACCGTTTAGATATATGTAGTCTTTAATGTCTTTAAAATATCCGCTATAATCTTGTGTATAAATATCTGCAAATCCTGCGGTTTCGGCAAGTTTGCGTAAATTTTGGTCAATTGATTGTCTTTGTATAGTGTCCATTTGTGTTAATAATTCTTGGAATTGTTGTGTTCTAATGTGGTGTTGGATATCTGATTTTGAGTATATTCCAATTGATTGTAAATCAATATTTGGATTACGAGCAATAGCTCTGATGCTTTCGGGTGAAATTTTTTTGATTGATTGCATTAACGTGGGGTATGGAGTAAGAAGATAATATTTATCTTCATCAGGGTTCAATTTTACTACATTGTGGCTATTTTCTGATCCACATGGGACTGCGGTATCCCAAAAATATGTTCGTCTTGAAAGTGTGTCAACAAAATGTACCTTATTTTTATAAAAGATAGGGATTCTTTTATAGCATCGTTTATCTTCAAAAACATATGGTGGTGATACTTTTTTGGTACAAGTATAAAACCATAAAATGTTTCCTTCGTAGTCTAGAAAATTTGATCTATTTCCTGATAATAAATATCCTGCGTAGGGTATTTTTAATACTGCTAGTGCGAGTGATTGTAGGATTTGTGTCCTTTCTAATTCGCATAGTTGGTGAAGTTTTTCTAATTCGGAGAGTGACATTTCTTGAAAAATTCGACTTATCGTGTAGTCTAACTTCATATCTAAGTAGATATCATAGTGGATATTACCAAAATAAGTATTATTCATTAGTGATAGTTCTTGTAAACGTGTGCTTCTAGTGTCATGTGGCTTTAGTTTTCCACCAGGTTGACCATTACTTTTTTGAAAGTTAACTGGTATATATGATGTTCCTTCGTGTAGAGGGTGACCTGTGCCATAAGGGTCAATTTTTATTTTTCCAGTGGTCATGTCGAAACTTTTTTCGTATTCAACTAATATTTCAGAATATTGTGTTTTGTGTAGTGGGTTTCTGTATTTGCATGCGATTTCTGTTTCTTGATATATTTGGAAACGTGTTAATTTATTTTCTATATTATCGAGATTTTGAAAATCAGTACTTTGTTTTCGTGATTGATGGACTTGTTCATATGGAATTGATTGTATAAAGTATTTTTCTAGAAATTTTATCATTCGAGCGTGTATTTTTGCTACTTGAAATGTTGTGCAGGTATCTTCGGGAAACCAAACAAGTGTTGCTTGTGTCCGTGTTGTAGGATCACAATAACATTGATCGTTTTTACAAGGTAATCTAATTCCTTGATAGATCATTGTGTTGTCGAATAAATCTCGTGTGAGTTGTATTTTTTCGAGTTGTATTTTCCAATCGAAAAACATTATTTCTTGATATCCTTTATTTTTTGTGTCTGCTTTGCAGTTTGATGAATTATTTATACCAATGTGTCGTATCCAGTGCATATCGTGTATGTCATAAGTTAATCTTCCGTGTGCGCCGTTGTATGGGTATTTTTCATCTAGTTTTATACGTCCTTGATATCTTTCAAGTTCTGCTTGATGTACAGAATCGACAAAGACTTGAAAATATACTAGTTTTCTGTCGGTGTTTTTATTTTTTGTGATATTTAATCTGAGTAGCTCGTTTTTACAATCATCGGGATTTAGATGTAGAAGTCGTTCTATATTACTTTGGTAGAATGATTCGTGGTCAAGTCGGTTTTTATTTCCGTTTGAAACTTGTGAACAATGTACTTTCTTTTCGGAAAATGTTGCTGTAAATTTATATCCTGCGACTGTTGTTGCTCGGGTTTTTGAATACAGTGTCACTATGACATTTGTAGTTTCTATAGCTTGTGGTTCCGTTTCGCATTGTGATACTTGATTTATTGCATATTTGTGTAGTGTTTTTTGTTCGTTTTCTTCACAATCGTAGTGTGTTACTAATAAGTCCTGGGGTCCTGTGCGGGGAGAAGGATTTGTGTTCTGATCGGAAAATGCTAGTAAAAGGATTTGTTGAAGTATCAATATTTTTAGAATATACATGTGTATGATAATCCTGAGTATGGGTTATAAAATGTGATGTAACCAATTGTCTTTTTGGTGTATCTGTCGTATTTTTATATTACTTCAGTTGTTATAAATGGTGGTGGTAGCGATTGAGCTGTTATATTGGGTGGGTTTAATGGGTAAGGATGTTGAGCAATGTTGTTAAGTTTAACCGTGATTTCAAATTTTAATTGTAGACTATTTTGTTGGAGTATTTGGATGTTATGGTCACGAATGTCTTCGTGGATGTCTTGTCTATATTGTAGTTTATGGAGTGCCCAATTGTGGAGTCGGTTACTTTCGGGATGTTGTCCGAATAATGGTGGGGGTGCTGTGAACGTGTTCCAATCTAATCTTAAAGGGATATTTGTTGATGATTGTTCTCGATATCTAGCGTCGAGGTTATTTGGAAAGTTTAGGGGGAAAGGCGTCGCTGAAATCTGGCTTATTGATGGTGTTGACGGTAGTGATAATGTTTCTGGTAGTGATGATGATGTTGTTGTATCCGTAGAAATATCTATTGGGTCATTTATTAAATTTGGTTCACCTTGTGTGAATGAGTGTGTTGTCCAATATGGTAGTCGTGAGGTTTGGTTGGGGGGTTTAAAGGGATTGTCACGTATTTGTTCAGATGTTGGTGTTGAACCTAAGTAATCTGAGGGTATACTTGAGGTGCTACGTTGTGAAAGAAGTGTAGGGGTTTCCGGTGGTATGCTAATTGGGTTTTCTGGAGTACTTGGTGATGGGGATTGGGGTATATCAAAATGAACTCGGGGGGTTTGAAAATTTCTATTTCGTCGTGGATGTATAATTTTTCAATTTATTTCAACTGTATTTTGGTTTTGACTAATATTTCTTATTCTACTTAATTCTTGTGGTAGTGTTGCGTACAAGTTATATGTTAGTTCACTTAGGGGTGCCTGTCGCTGAACTAATGGTTCAGATAAGCGAGCGTGTCGTTCTTCAAAAGTGTATGGGTTATCTTGGAAAGAAATTCGTGTGGATGTTTTGGGGTTTTGGGTAGTTGTAGGTATTGTCGGTTTTTTTTTGGGATGATATTGGTGAAGACTGACTGTGTGATTGTTGGTTAGCAATTTTCAAAGGTTGTGTTGATTGATTTTTCTTAGTGAAAAAATTTATGTTTATTGTAGTATTCTTCAAGGAAAAGAGTTAAAAGGATTGTTGCTAAGGCGAATGTTATGATTGCCTTTTTTATACATTTGCATATTGTCAATATTAGGGATGATAAAAATGTTATAAAAAATACAAATAGTAAAAAAATATCTGTTCTACTAAAAATGGTTCGTATCATTTAAATAAACTTTGGTTTATCGTACCTGTGAATATGGTCAATGATTTGGGAAAGTTGGAGATATATTTCAAATAGGGAGTAGAAAATTTAAAAAAATATTGCAAAAAATGATTAAAATTATTATAAAGGCTTCAAAGGTATCAAAGAGAAATATGAATAAAAGTTTAAGTATTGTGAAAAAGTTTATAAAAATGTTGAAAATTGTATGTTTAGAGATATTGACTGATCGAGAGAAGAGCATTTAAGAAATGATTTCTTGGTCGATTATTTTTTGTTGTTTGGGGCGATTTTCAAGTGTGGTCGAGTTATTTATTGATTTTTTGACAAGTGGGTTGAGTTTTGTGAAAAGTTGTTGGGGGCTAATTTTATGGTGTTCGAGAGATCTTCTTTGCTTTATTTTTATTTGCCAGATGATCTGGGGTATTTTTGAGAACTTTGTACTTTAGGCTATATGATTATGGTTCTTTTTTACTTTAGGCTAATTTGTGATTTTTGGTTGGAGGGTTTTTGAGGTCTGGAAAATATTGTTGATCTTTGCGTTATTAGATAGGGGAGGGTTGTATTGTTATGGTGGTATTTATTTTAGTTGTCAAGTTTTAGCAAGTTGCTTATTTTTGACCTGGAGGTTGCAAAGTTATAGTTATAGATATGCCTGGAGTTGAAAATCTTTCGGCTAATAAGTTGGTGTTATAGTTATAGAAGGGGACGGATTGAATGAATCCTATTGGCTAAATTTGAACTAGAACCGTTGCGTGTTTGTCAGCATGTTATTTTGAAAAATGAAAGTTCAAAATGTTTCAGAGGTGCAAAGATTAATAATTTTTAAATTAAAGCTGTTTTTGAAATTGAACTTTCTTTAATATCTTAGATTGTGGGATGAATCTTTTGTAGTTTTTACGTGGTTGATTTCTAAGTCGTGATGACTCTCTATTTTCTGATTTCTCGCTTTGTTCTTGTGGTATAAATTTTTCTATCATTTTTCTATTTTTCCTTTCTTTTTGAGGTATTTTTTGATATAGCTTTTTTGTATTGTTTTGGGTTGTAGTTGGTTTTTTATTTTGTTTTTCAAGGTGAATGTCGTTTTGTTCATTTATTTCATTTTCCGTATGTGGGTGATTTTGAATAACTTTTAAACCAGTGAAAGAATATAACTGAGTTAATTCGCGTAGTGCGTATTCTTTTGCGTAGTAAGGCAATAGATTGTTCCGATGTTGAACAATTCCTTTTTGGTCTGAATCGGTGATTTTATATGTGACGTCAGTGGGTTTGGCAATTATTTAGTATGGTCCTTTGCGAAGGGGTTGTAATTTTTTAGAAATTCCTTTTTGTGTATTAAAATTAGGTATTAAGACAAATGTTCCAATTTTTAAATCTGAGGCTGGTGTAAAGCGTGAATTAATTTGTTCGTTAATGTTTTGCCTTTGTAACAATTTTTTTGTTATTCTTTGGTAAATTTCATTGTGTTTTTTATATCTATTTAAAATCCATTCGGTGTGTGTACCGGAGGCTGATTTAAGGATTTGTGGGTGATGAAAATGATCTTCATCATGCGTGTGTAAAGGTAGGTTGTAACAAACTGAGTCTTTATTTGGCTGGCAATGACCTTGTGCATTTTTATGAGAGTTTGCTGACCATTCTGTGTATCTTGTATCATTTCCATTTATGATACATCTAAGATATTCTTGTAGTGAACGGTTCATACCTTCGACTAAACCGTTTGTCCAAGGTGCATGAGATGTACGCGGTTTGTGTTTGATGTTATATAAGTGACATAGTGTGATGATTTCATTATTTTAGAATTCTGTACCGTTGTCTGTAACTAAGATTTCGGGTAATCCGAATTTAGCTATCCAGTGTTCATAAAGTGTTGTGTAAGCATAATATAGGTTACAATGTGGTACTGGGTTGAGTGCTACATAATGTGTAAATGCATCAACAATTACCATAATTTAGGAGTTTCCTTCAGAGGATGGTGAAATTGGTCCTTTTGTATCGAATGAAATACGATGGTTAAAATATAAACTTTGTCCTTTAAAATCTTGTTTTTGTGCTATTTAATTTTGATTTGGATAAGGTTTATTTAGCTGACATACTATACAATCATTGCATAGTACTTTTATCCAAATTGGTGCATTTGGGAAATAAAAATATTGTGTAAAATTTGAATATGTTTTCTCTGATCCAGAGTGTCCTTTAGTTTTTTTTGTATGTGAAATGTTAAAAGCTATTAGAATCATACTTAAAGGGAGACAAGGAACTGTAGAGTCATTTAATTGATATTCTAGAAGGTCTGTGTTTTCATGAATTGTTGTATTATTAAATTTTCGGAAATATCTGAGGAGTGTTTTATTTCCTAAAATTGTGGTATCTGCCTTTACGGGCTTAGTTTTGTATTTGTGCCATGATTTTAGTTGTCTAATTACTGGGTCAAGATTTTGATATTGTTTCAAGATTTCAATTGTAATTTTATCTGTTGGAGGGAGAAAAATATTTTCAATTTCTAATTTAGATAGGGGAATTGTGTCAAGTGGGTCATGGAGGTCAAAGACTTGATTTATTGTGTATTTTGAATCATTTGTTTGTGGTCCTGATAAATTTATTTTATCAGTTAAATTTTCTTTTTCAATTAACGGAAAAAGGTCTTTCTTATGCGAATTGTGTTTTTTTCGTTTTTGTTGGGTGTTATTTTTTATCCATTGTGAGTATGGAATTGGTTTGAAAGTTGATGTTCCTAGTAAATCAACTTCATAGTGATTATTTTGGCAATCTAAGTAAAGTGGGAAATGTTGTAGGTTATTTATTTGTGATTGTTCAATGTCAGTTTTTACTGCATATTTGCATTCTAGTCGGGGTGATGTTTCGTCTTTTGCAAGGTAAAATTTTATATTTTTGAGTATTTCAACTGTAGTTTTTCGTGTAAGTAATTCAGGTTGTGTATTTCAACTTAATGTATCTGGTAATGCAAGATTCTTTCCTGCTGTCCAAACTATATGTAAGTTTGGAAATTTCATTAGAATTAATTGAAATCTATAAACTCGGTGATTGGGATTTGACTTTTGTGTAAAGAGAAAAATGATTGGTTTATGATCTGTGAATAGAACTGTTGGATGTTTTGATCCAAGTATCAGAAATTCATATTCTGTAAGTGTATAAATTATAGCTGTACATTCTCTCATTAGAGTTGAGAGTCGTAGCTCTGCTTGAGTGAAGAATCGGGAATTTGCTGATATAAGGTTCCTTTTATTTGTACCACTGTGTGATTGTAGTAATGCTGGGCCGATGCCAAAATTTGAGGCATCGCACATTGCATAGAATGGTTGATTTGGATCTGGAATTGTGTTTGAAATTTGTTCAGTTAAAAGTTTTTTAATTTCTTCAAATCGTGTTTGATGTTCAGTGGTCCATTCAAAATTATTTTGTTGTCTGAGGATATTATAGAACGGTCTTAAATATAATTGCATTTTATAAACATACTTGCTTAAGAAATTTAATATTCCAAGGAATTCTTGGATTTTCTTTTTGTTTGTTGGTGGTTGAAGTTTTTGAATAGCATCAATGCGTGATTTTAATGGAGTGATTGCGTTTCTTTCTATATTATGTCCTAAAAATTTAACTCATGTTAAAAAGAAGTGTGATTTATCGGGGGCGGCCTTCAGATTTTCGTTCTGAAATTTTTTATGATAATGTTCTAAAACTGTAAACATTTCTTCTTTTGTCTGTGATTGCATAAAAACATCGTCTAAATAGATGATTGCGTTTTTCTTGAGTATTAGTGGTCTAAAAATTTTGCTCATAAAAGCTGAAAATGCTGCTGGTCCTATGGAAATTCCATAGAATAGGCGGTTGAATTCATATTGCTGATTTCCAATAACAAATTGTGTTAAACGTCGTGATTGTTCATCTAGTGGCATTTGATTGTATGCACTATTCATATCTGCGGTTGTAAAGTATTTTCCGTTTATTTTTGTTAGAATAACTTGTATTGGTTCAATAGGCCAATTGCATTTTGATTCGTCTATTAGTGAATTGAGGTATCTAGCGCCTAAAACTATTTTTAATGATTCTCCTTTTGCTAGGATGATAACAGGGTTAATAAATGTGTTACCTTTTGGTTGTTCTTCTTTATTTACTGGTGAGATAATTTTGTATTGTTCTAAAATATCAAGTAATCTGTTTACTTTGTCATGTAAATGAATTGGTACTTTACTAGCTCTTTGTTTTTTGAAAACTGCGTCAGGTTTTAACGGGAGATGTAGTGATGAACTGATTTTCCCAACATCAAATTTTGATGTTGCGTAGACTGTTGAATATTTTAATAGTTGTTTTGCTAGTTTGTCAAATTCGATTTGTGTGATTTGTGAATGTTCAAAGTTAAACATCGTTAAAAATTGTTGTTGTTCTTTTGTGTAATTTGTTATATTGAATGTCGGTTTAAAATATGGTGTTTTTGTGAAATAATATGTGTTTCTCTTTTCATTGCTTATAATGTTATTTATGGATAATTCTTCGTTAAGAATTGTGGATTGGCAAATATCTAATAATTGGAGTATATTATTTACGCGGTATGCTTTTTCATGTATGGGTGAGATTGTAGCGTTTGTTTTGCAATATCCTTAAAGTTCTAAGGGTAATGTTACTTGATACGGTGTATTGTTATACACATGTAGCGAAATGATGTCGGAATTCGTGTTTTTCAAATATTTTATAGATGAAATCGTGATTTTGAAAAACTTGTGAATAGGTTTAAAGTCAAAGTCTGACATTAAAAGGTGTTGTTTATTTTGATTTTTATCATACTGGTGAACTTGTTTTTTTGAAAAGTTATATATGTTTCCTGATAGTGGTTTCAGGTGTTTCAGTTGTTGGTTATAAATTGGATAAAATTTTGAGAAGAATGGTGGTTGTTTATTTAATCTTTGAAAAAATGTTAGAGCTGTAATTTTTGTTTTTGTGTACTTATCTCTGATTAGTATTTTACTATTCAAGATGTTGATTGTTGGTATATATTTTGATATAAATGGTATGCCAATGATATTGTGTTTAATATCAGTAATATGAAATATTTTTTTAAATGATTTGTTTAGAATTTTATTTTGTTCCATTGTTCTTGTGGGGAGAAGGAATAATTGGATTTTCCCATAATTTACTAATGTTGATCCTTGTGCTGTTGCTAGTTTACTAGAGTTTGCAAGAGGCGTTAATTTTGGATGTAATATTTTGATTTCATTCCATGTGGGAATATTAATTATGTTTGATTCTGCTCCTGAATCAATTAAAAAATCAATTTCAAGATCTGGTGGTTGAAATTCTTTGTTTCTTGGACTTTCTAAGAGAAATGGTATTGTCCAAATTTTTTCTCTGGGTTGTTCGTTTTGTATATTTTGATAAATATGATTTGTGTTTAAACATTTTATTTTGTCTTTTTCATCGGGTTTATTTACCGTGTTAATTTCGTTTATTTCTTGTGCAGTTTGTGTAGTATTGATGGGTTCAAAATAATAATTGTGAAGGAGTTCCAATTGATTTTCATATATATGTTATGTAAAAGGTTGTTCATATATGATAGGTTCGTAGTCGTTTTCGACTGTTATCATATTTACGGAGATGGTATTTTCAGTATCACTTTCTGTATCTGATGATCCACAGTTTATTTGATTTAGTTGTAGTTCGTTACTTCCTGTGTGATCAATACCTGGGGGGTCTGATGTTGTTTCTTCATTTGACTGTACTTGATTAATATGTCTTTGATGTTTTGGTGTACTATTTCTGTATCGATGTTTAGAATTATTATAATGGTTATTATTCCTATGTGGTGACTGGGAATAATTTCTATATTGATTATTGTAACTTGAATTTTGATTTTGTGAATTATTCCGTGATCTGTTTTGATAATTGTCATTTGATCTGTGATAATTTGATCTATTATACGACTTATTTCTTGATCGATTGTTCGGGTAATTCTGATTTCGATTGTTCGAATAACTTCTATTTCGATTATGTGAATAGTTTCTATTTCAGTTGTATGATGAGTTTCGTGATTGATTTTTGGAATAGTGTTTATTCCTTGGGTTTGATTGGGAACTGGATCTAGAAACAAATTGTGTTGCATTGGAACTTGATCTCGAATAGTTATTTCGGCTAATTGATCGATTATAATTATTTTGTGAAGAATTCTGTGTATTTCTTCGTTCTGGTGATCTTCCTCTATAACTTGAGTTATATGGTGATTGATTTCTTGTGTAATTGGTGTTGTTCGGAAGTTGTTTTCCTGAACTGTTGTTACTATATATATTTTTGTTTGGTAGATTTTGATCTTTTTTCATATATTGATAGAACGATTTATTTGGTTCTTTGTGCTTTTGAGGTTTGTTTTGGTTATCTTGTTGTTTTTGTCTACATTCGGAAATACTGTGTCCGTATCGTCGGCAATAATTACACCATTTTTTGAAAGATGGTTTGCCTTTAAAATTTGGGTGTTTTTCATAAATATTTAGTATTTCAGTGATTTTTTCAACTAGGTCTGTATCTGATTCCTTTATGTTATTGATATGTGTAGTGTTTGTTTCAATTCGATTAACATATTGTAGTTTTAGATTTTCTGTTTCTTCAAGTTTCATTGTGATTTCCGCTTGCTCTAGTTTGTCAACTAGTTTTCGAAAATCTAAATCTGGCTCTCGAATTGAGGAAGGATGAGATGCTCTCTTTTTTATTGCTATTTTCCTTAATTGAGGTGTTAAGGTCATCATTAAAATTTCTGTCATTTTTGTGTTTTTATAGTCATGTGCATTAAGTGAATATGATTTTCGTACTAGTGTTTCGATACGTACTGCTAATTGTTTGATGGTTTCATTTGGTAATCTGCGAATTTCATTACATGAAACTCTTTGGTGTTGTTTATTTCTTTCGGAGTCAAACATTTTTGAAAATTCTTGTGTAAATCTTTTTCAGTCTGATTTTATTTCTATAGGTAATACTGAAAACCATTTTTGAGCTGCGCCATCTAAAGTTGTTTGTATCAATGCTGTGCGTCTATGTATCCAATTTTGATGTAGTGGCGTATTAATTGGTTCAGGTCCTATATTTAAAATTAAATTTGCTGTTACTGCATTTAAATAGTTTTCTACAGAATATTCAGGATCTGTTCCTGTAAATACCATCAGCGGTTTATTTGATGTTATTGATGATCCACCCATGAGGTATGGATTCATTGTCATTTGTAGTGATTCTGCGGCATTTGGCATTTGCGTAAAATTTGAAAGTTGGTTTTTTGTTATTTCGTCATGCTGAAGATAATATGGAAGTGGTATTTCATTTTGCATTTGAGTTGGTTGATACGAGTGTATAGTCATTGGGTTTTGTGGTTGAATCGGTTGAGAAGATTGTGTATTAGTTGAATTTGGCATATGTATTGGTTGTTGATTTCGTGTATCTGTTGGGTTTGGAGAAAAAATTCTATTATATGTATGAGGTCGTCGCGATCCTTGTGTGCGATATTCTTGTGTATATGGTGCAAAAATGTCTGGTTGTAAATAATCATCATCAGATGATAAGTAATCTGTATGATGAGGTGCTTGCTTTTTATTTTTATTTTGTTGAAAGAATGGGTAATTTTCACTATGATCCTGTGGAGGATGTGAATTAGTTCGAAAATTTACTGAGTTGGTTGTTGTCATTGGGTTATCCCAATAGTGAGAACATACATGATTATTGTTTTTTCGTGGGGATTAGTTTGTTTTTGACGAATGTGCTTAATTATAATTGTGTTCTGCAAAAGTGTTTCTTGTGAACGTTTTTCGTGGTTTTGATGGTACTGTCATGGGTCTATATGTTTGATAATCCATATGTGAATATTTTGGAGCAACCGAAGGTTCAACGGTTGATTATAAGGTTACTTGTGCCAGTGAAGTATTTGTAATTCTTGGTGTTGTTAAATTTGGATGTATTGGTGAAATACTTTGTTGTGTAGTTGTTGTTGTTTGGACAACTTCTTCATTTATGAAGTGTGATGGTGTTTGAATATCTTGTTGTGTACAATTTCTAGTTCCATTAAGGTTTTCATTGTGTATGACAGTCGAATTTAAACTGTTATTTCGTGTATCAGGTAAAAATGTATTGTAGTTTAATGGTGTTGCATCAATGGTTAGTGGTACTACTTTTACATAATCTCTGTGGTAAGATATTGTACTTATTGCTTGACTTGAAATAGATTGTGGGATATTTTCAAATGTAGGATGAGACCATTCAGTGTCCCAAACGTAGTCTGATTGTTCTGTAATGGCAGTATCATCATTTGGATTTTGAGGTCTAAAATTTTTTCTTGCTTGTGAAATTAAGTCTATATTGTGTGTGAAATAATCTATTATAAACCACGCCAAAATTTTTTGTAAGTCATGTTTTGTGTGTTGTGAAACATCATCTTTAGTGAAATTTTCTTTGATTATATGTGGGAAGGTTGAAAATAATGTGATTTCCCGTCGTACTTTTGTATGTTTGCATGTTTCAGTTGGTGAGATTCTTTGAAATTCTGTTTTTTCTAATATAGAAATATAGGTATATATTATTGCAAAAACTTCGTTAGTGAATATAGAGTTTGCTCTTTGTGAATTATGATATTGTATGCTTTTGATATATTCTAAGAATACTTTTGAAAAATCTAATTCAAGATCATCTGTTTGAATTACGTATTTACGATGATTCGTATTTGGTGTGCTGAATTCTATGGTTTAGATTCCATATTGTTGTGTTAAGTTACATATATCTTTCAAATAATGTTCAATAATTTGTCTTTTGATTTTTACATCTGGGAATTCTGCTTTGCATGGACTGATTCCGGGTTCAAACAAATTTACGAGTAAATTCTTGCAAAAATCATGTTGCCCTCTATTATCGGGTGCATCTATGAGGAAGGGGTAAATCTCTTAGTCACTTTGAGTGTGGCTCATTTTTTCGTTTCATGACTGTTAATATATAACTATCAATGTGTCTAATTGGTTGATTCCAATTATACAAGTGTACTGGTTTGTGTTTGTATTGCTTTTTTAATCTTCTTTTTCCTCTTTTTGATGAATTTGAAGTTATTTCTGAATCGGAAAAATATAATTGATCGTGAATGGGACACTTTTTATCAACTGCTTCTTTTAATTTGTTTCATCTAAATTGCTGGCTTCTGAAAATGCGTTTCTATTTTTTGAAAATCTTTTTCGTGTGATTTGTCTTTGTTTGTTTATAATTTTTCTTTTTATTGTTTGTCGTTTTGTTCTAATGTATCCAACTGTTTGTGTATGAGGTGTGATGACAAGATCGTATTTTTTGTTATCTATCTCACAGTTGTGTAAAAGTATTGTTTGTTTATTTCCTAGATTTTTGAATGACATAAGGTTTAGGATGAGGGATGCAAAAAGTTGTTATATATTTTCTTAGACTGTTAGTCCTCACGATTTTTTGGTTAGCTTAACCTGGGTCTTTTTATTTAGGGTTGGAGAGAAAAGTATATCGATTCCGAGGAATGATTTTTTACTTTCTCGTGGCTAGTCTAAGCTAAGGTGTTAATTTACTTAATCTTACTTAGGGGTAGTGATTGTGTTCAAGGGTTGGAGAATAGTAAATCGATCCACAAGGTTCAGGTATAATTAGAACGCAAGTAGTTCGTTAGGTACTTTTTTATACTTACTAAATCTAAGATCTATCCTGGGTCTGGTAAGAGGAGGGTTCAAGTGAAGGATGAACAACCGAAGTTCTTCACTGTTTATCCTAATTTGAATGGTTAGTTTTATTTAAAAATTTCTATTGGTCTTGGGTCTTTTGGAAGGGTTGGATAGTGAATTGACGTTTGAGGTCGTTAGACACTTGTTAAGTGGTTGGGGGAGAACAAAATTGTTCTTTTTGATTCAAGGATAGGCCTGGATGATCAGGTTTTAAATTTAGTGAAATAGAAAATTTATTGAGATCCAAGGATAAGCCTTGATGATCTAATTTTAAAATTAAGTGAATTTAAGTTTAATGTGGTTTAAATTTATTTAAGAAAAAGATTTAGTTTTTTAATGATATTAGTGAGCTTATGATTGCTGTTATGTTTAGGTGATGAAGCTGGGACAACAGATGATTTTATGATTTTTAACAATTTATTGTCATGCTACTAATTTTTATTCTCATTTTCAATAAATATTTTTCAAACATGCTTTATATAAGACTGCAGAAATTAAGAAAACGATCTGAGATCTTTTTATCAATCGTTATTGTATATTAATAATTTTGTTTAGCGCCTGAAATGATCATGAAGATTGACTTCAAAATTTTATGTTTGCAGACGAAAATCTAAATTCATTGCTAATAAGATTCTAAATATAAAAGTTTGTGATGGCTTTTGCTGTACGATCATAAAACTGTTTGGTAAGTTTCTACTTTGTCGTATGTCGTCTCTTGTTCGAGGTCTTCTTCCAATTCCGGGTAGTTCTATTATCGTTCGGAATATCGGCTCTGATCTATTGAGTCGTAGAGACATTTCGATTAAATTATTATCGTATAACATTTTGAAAATGTTTTGTCTAAATTCTAATCTATTTTTGGTTAATTCTAAGCTATTAAGGTCTTATTCGATACTTATGGTCGCACCAGATGAGTTATGACCGATGTGGTTAACTCATAGAGTAACTTCGGATAGGGTACACCGTCTGCTCGTCACGCTATTTTATTTTCGGCCGGATAGAATCGTGCAACTTCTTAGTCTAATACCGATCCTAATCTTACTCTTATACTTTCTAGTCTCAGGGTGTTTAACTAGTCTCTGCTAGGCTCAATAGATCTAGGGTATACTGGTTTGTTGCGGCTGCTGAAGTTCTCTTGGAGAGACAACTAATTTCTAAGTTAAATTCAAATCTCTCTGGTGCTGAAATTACAAGTAATTTCAGCACTTACAAATAAGTGGGTTGTTAGTTAGATGGATCAAGATTGGTTAATATTAAAAACTTTACAGTGGTAAAATATCTAATTTATCCTATCATAAAATATAGTTTAGATCAGGCTCCACATGGTGGGCCTCGAACATCCGACCTTTCGATTTAACCTGTTCACCACCCCCCGCTTGCCATTTTTTTGTCAGGAATAGCTTATAAAACCACAAAATTATTTTTAATAAGTAAATATAGTAAATATTTTCTGGAACACCTTCTTTTGGAAGATAAAAACTCGTTCGCCTGTCGCCATCATAGAAAAAAAATTAGTTTAGTTTTTGGAATATTAAAAATGGTAATTTCTAAGAGCTATAGAAAACGTTTTATTCTGTCTGCCTGAACACGACGTATATTTACAACTGCAGTTCCTCTGAGGAGAAGATCTCTCTTCTTCGGGATTTTCCTCATCTACCCAAATGTCCTGCTCTACTTTCTTTCTATCTTCACTTTCTTCCTTCCACCAGGTACAAACCTTCAACCGACTTAATCAGTTTTAAAAAGAGTGTTTATTTCCACCCAAATTCGCACATCTCAAATTATGAAAACGGAAATAAAAGTTATTAACAATTTATAATGAACATATTTTTTTATTATAAAAATGTATTCAAAATTATAAAAATTTGTAGTTAATGATGGGCTTTCAAGTTGCCGACGGAATAAACAGAGACCCCAAAACTAGGGTAGCTGTTAATAGGTTGAAGTTTTAAGCTCTATTGGAGCAAAATTCAACCGTTAAGCTGGCACTTATTAGGAATTTTTTTTCTTTGTTAATGGAGTGAGGATCTTGTCAAATAAAACACTAACAACCATTTCAGACATACCTTGCCTTGTGAGACAATTGTTGTTCTGATAGCGTCCCTAGTAATATTTAGTCCTCATGGTATTTGCAACTGATTTGTTTAATCAACGGCTTACAGAGTTCTAGCTGACGTGCTGTTTATTTTTTGGACCAAGTAAACATCCCCCGAAGCAATTGGGGCGGGGGGAGAAGGTTAACTTGGTTCTAAGTTGTAAAATTTCAGCCCATCAGAATCGAGCATTTTACATGCAGCGCTTAGCAAATGCGAATTAAAATGGAACTGCTGGTTGGAAAATCTTAGCTTGGTCTATCTGTAGGTGGGGGAGGGGGGAGAGTTTGATTTTATTTTTTGGGTAAAATTATTAACTTGATTTTCTTCATCTGTTTTTGTTGAAGAGTCGGGCGAGAAAGTAAGCTTCGCCGTTACTCTGCTGCTCGCTCAGGTAGTCAATTTTGGAACGATGCTCTCCATCTTTCCCCGCAACTCTCTCCACATCCCCACCCTGGTCTACTTCGCCGGCGCCGTCTCCTTCCAAATGACCCTCATGTGCATCCTGGCAATTATGGGTAAGTACAATTGCAAAGCTAGTGTGGACCTGAATTGTAATTTAATGGGGATTGATAGTCATGTCAGACGAAAGGTAGGTGGTTCGAGGCTCACAATGATTCGTCCTAAAATTGACGAAAGGTTCGAGGCTCACAATTCTCTCTCAAAAAATCAAAGAAGTGGTTATCTCTAAAGAATTTAACATCTTCGAGAGCTGGTGAATAAATGTTCTATACCTTAATAAAATAATCTTGGTGTAAAAATAGCTTCAGATCAATCGGTTAACCTTCGAGTTTGTCATTTTTATTTATGGCTTCGCTGTTATAGTTGTCAAACTGCATTTCACCGATGAAAACGCGAAGGCAAACAAGTATCTACGAGCAGTATCCGCGTCTAAAGTGGTTTACTTCATCGGCTTAGAGCCGTTTCCTTCTCAGAAGAAAAACAGCATCAGCCCAACCGCCTCAAAAACTGAGAAACAAGTGGAAGAGAACAAAAATGGCCCTGCAGAAGAAATGAACCCTGAAGAAGAAATGAAGAACAGATCTGCAAACAATGGTGACTTCTGGAGACACCTGGCGATGGTTCTGGACAGGATCTTCTTGGGATTTCACGTGGCAATCATGACTGCAATCGCAACTTATTTCCTTTTTGACTTTTACTAATGCCCGCGTGTCTCGGATTGAGTCTCACAGAAACATGAAACAATTAACTGGAAAAAATACTTCCCAACTTTTTATGTCATTGTTTTTATTCAATCCCACCGCATGAGATTAGTTTTTGTTCCGATTATTTGAAGTTCCCCAACGTGGAGGAATAATGTATTCGGGTCTGTTTTAGTTTTTTTTAAAATTTTTTTCCACCCAAAACCATGTACTACAAACAATCATCGAAATGGGTCCAGTCATATATCATATTAAAGCCTTTTTAGTCGTGATTCGAACGACATTTAAAAATGTTGAAAACATTTCGCAGTGTCGAGAAAAAACTGTTTAAAAGTTTTGATTTTTGGTCTAATATGAGCTAATAAAGTTTGTCAAAATAAAGTTTGCAGGTTTAAAATAGCTTGTTTAAGCTTAATCGAAAAGCGCGATTTTGTAAATCAAAAACTTCGAAATTTCAAAAAATTTCTGCAAAAGAGAAAAATTCTTTAGTTTCTTTAACGGTTTTTATTTCGTTTTTTTTAAAGCCATTTTTCTACAGAAACTGATTACCAATTGGCCTATTTGACTATGGATTTCAAACATACCCTAATTCCTCTCTTTTCGTTCAGATTTTACTAAAACACCACACCACACAAAAAAATGACACTAACTTGAAGAACAAAAATTATATATTTTTTGGACTATGATCCCAATATTCTGTGCACAATAACCGGCTATCCTTGTTTTTGTTTGTCTTTGCTTGTGGCTTACTCATTATTTTATCCGTTTTTTCATCACTACTTTTTTTTTTAAAAAAGAAGATTTTTTGCATGGCAGTTTCAAACACAGTTGAAGGAAAATTTTATATAAAGAAAAAAGCTTTCAGGTTTTTTTCCTGCAAATGAAGATGTGCTCGAGACATGTAAAAAGATTTCAAATGAAGAAATTTTTCGAGTTTTTCAATTATCAACTGAATCACCACTCAAAAAGCGTAGAGCTTGTCAAATCTGTTATTAAAATGAAACTTTTCAGCTGTTGTGTTGAGAAAAATTGGTTTCTAATTTTCGCGTTATATTAGCTCTGAATAAATCATTTTTTTTGCAGTTTATTGTTTCATTGCATTGTCTCTTACTTGAAAAAAAAAACTGCATAAAATATAGCACAAATACCGTGAATGGAAAAACTTTCTTTGGACCTCAACAAATACTCAATTTTTTATAACTTATAAGCTAAACAAAATTGCTCAGTAGCTTTTCAGGTTTTCTAAGTGACAAAAAAAGACACCTGCTGAGATCCAAAGAATGTTTTTCCCCTTAAGGTATTTGTGTTACTTTATTTATTAATTTAAATTTTTGCATTTATTTCGTTTCCTCATGTCATTAATAATTTTTTAACGAAAACTGATAAGGACAAAGATACGTTTTAATGCTTGTCTCTATTATTTTTCCGCAGCTTTAGTCTCAACCATCACAGAATATCAGGCTCGTTAAAGAAGTTTTTGGAACTAATCTCCCAGAAATCACTAACCAAATTTTGAGCTCGCTATGACCAAATATGCAAAAATGAGATTCAATATTTTAATTGCAGAACGTTCAGTTCACAAAAAATCAGTTATTTCGAAACATCAACAAAAAAATGGTACATCCTAATGTAACAAAGCAAATCGATTTTTTCATCCAAGAAAAAAATTTATTCACCCAATTCTATGTACTGTTGTGTAATTAATTATTTGTGCTACAGATAATACTACTAACTGGTTTAATATAAATGTCTGAAAAATGTTTGCACAAATTATTAAGCACAAAACAGTACATAAAATTGGGTGAATAAATATTTTTTTGGAGAAAATTCTAATTGCATCAAACTAGTTTGTACAAATTTGCACCACTTTTTCTCATATGCATATAAATTATGAGGTACCTAGATGAAAACCATTTTTTAGGATAGCTGGGGCCTCGAAGCCAAATAAAATCCCAATCAATCAATCAATTACCTTATGAAAATCAAACTAAAGTAGTTTTTTCATTTTGAAAACTCTTCCATTAGTGTGCAAAAATCTGTTTTACGCTGTAATTTTTAGGCATAAAATCGCACTTTAACGCAAAAAATTGCATCCTAACTGCATTTTAAAAATATTAAACAGCTTCAAAAGAGTTTATTTATAATTTTTATGACCAAAATATTAATAATGTTCATTGAAGAGCTTTTTTGTTTGACAAAATATCTTACTGTGCTTTTTAAAATAAAACTGCAGCTCCAATTACTGTCACAGATTTTCAGCCAACAAATATTTGATTTTTTTTTGACAAATTATTAATTCAATGTAGTTAACAGCTGTTTCCTCCAAATTATTGCCATCTGACTACCTCATCTAAGAATCCAACGTGTTTTGTTTCTTGCTTTGTTGCAGAATGTAAGAAGTAGTTCGGTACAATGTCAAAAATTAGTCAATTTGAGAGCCAAATAAAAAACTCAAGCATTGTTAGCCGGTAGTTGATGGCCTGCCTGTAAACTAGACTTGCAAATGATGCTGGCTTCTAGGAACCCTTGGTGATGGTTTCCCACGGACTGTCCTGGTCCTTGGGTTTCCATGAGACAATCATGGCGGGAACCGATATCTAATTTAGTGAAAAACTCATGTCAGAAGAACGTTAACTTAGACAGAGAAAAAGCGAATGCAATCTCATGCATAACGGCTTTCATAAATTGCCGTTGCGAAAGAAAATGTCTTGTAATCATGGACAAGACTTTTTTCCCCGTAAACAACTTTTCTGACACATTCGTAAGAAATTGAGGCTGCTTTAACATCAAACCATCGCAATTTCCAGGCTCTCCCCACTTAGTCTCGAGGAAATGCAGTTGCCTTTGCACACTCTATGGTCTGGGGTTCGAGTCCAGTCCGGACTTTGTTTTTTTCAGTGTATGAAATAGATTTTTTCCGGGAAAAAAAGAAAAATCTGACTGTTGTTTGTCGACTTATGATTTGACGGAATAGTTGACACGCCATAGTTATTTTGCCCTGCAAGTAATTATCATTGTTATCTCATAGCTTCGCTGTTACGATAGGACAAAAAGGGAGGTTTTGTAAAAAAAAAACTTGATTTTTATGAACTATTTATGATGGTGGCTTTTTTTGAATAAATTAACCCAATTTGTGAAAACTGGAAAAAAAAATTTTTCAATACCGGTGGGAAATCTGAACATTAAAATCCATTTTCAAAATTAGAAATCGATCATATTTTGTGACCTTTACACTTTTGCTGTTCGATCGTGGAGTTTGTCTTACTTTAAACGATGGAAATGAAATGAATTAAAAAATCGAAATCCAAATCGCAAAAAAAATCAAAGCTGAGCGTGAAAAAATTTTAAGACTTTCCTATGAAAAAAATCATCAAAACCTAAATGAAGGTTTTAATTACGTTCATTAATCTCAACGAGGAAGAATGGTGATTTCTTTAGAAACGTTTGAGAATTACTGTTTTAACATCTGAAAGACTCGAAATTGAATCAAGGAAACCATGAGCTACTGCAATGAAATTACAAAAAGTATAATTAAATAATTAATTTTTCTTTTTCGATAGTTATTTTGCCCTGCAAGTAATTATCATTGTTATTTCAAATGTCGTTGACTGATTCTCGTAGTTAATAAATTTGCTAAAAATGATTTGTGTTTTTCGTTTGTTTTTGTTTTTAAGCTCAGAAAATTTGTTCTGCTTAGAAGATTTTGGCTTGTTTTATCGGATTCGTGAAACTATTTTAAATCGGCTTGACGGCAAAAAAATATATTTTTTGAAGTTTGAATCAATAAGGTCGGTTGAAGAATAAAATTTGAAATTTCAAACAATTTCATCGCAGCAAATTTTTTCTGTCATCAATTTTTTTCCGATGTTCCGACTTTTCCGAATTAAATTTTGATCAAATTCAAGTATTTGTTTTCCGCCTCAAGATGTGTCTGCTCAAAGGTTGTCGAATCAGTTGAAAAATCACAAATTCTTTTTGTTTTGTAGCAAAATTCATTGAAATTGCTAGTGCAAATGCTGTTCAATGTAGTTTCAGGGTAGAATTGAAATGTAGACCTGAAATGTTTAAAAAATTTGAAAATGTTGAAAAAATTTTTGCCCAAATTTTGTCTGCTCAAAAATGTTCAGCTGAGTTGCCCTAGCATGGTTTGTGGTGACTGCTCAAAGATTGTTGTCTTTGTTTTCTTCGGGTGAGGATTTTATGCTAAGATGTCTGGCATCTTTGCCTAAAACAAACTTCTACCAAAACTTACAAAAGTTTTGAAGACTATCTGTTCTTCAGCTTTTTTCAATTTTTTTCCTACATACTACTATGATGTTTGTGATGTGTATTAAGACTGCATTTAATTTTGAACTAGAAAACCTTAAACAAAATTCTTTAAAGGAAAAAAATCACGTTTTGCAGCTTTATTTTTTCTTAACTATTGGTGCCGGAGAGGGCTGATTTAAAGTTCAGAACTAATTTTAATAAGTAATTCTCGATTGCACGAAGATTAGACAACCACCATTCGTAACCAACAACTACTCGATGAAATAACTAGCTTCGAAGTACTAACCATCGATTTTTCGTGGTGAACTGATCTTGCGAAGAAAAAATTACAGGAAAGAAAAACCTTTCAAAAGTGTTGTCTAGTTTAATATACCACAAAAATAAAGAAAATCTTTTTTTTCCAAATCAAAAACCCAAGTTAAAAATAATTCACCAAATTCGCCCAAAATTTCAAACCCACTGTCGGTTTTTCTAACAAAGCAAGCCAAAAGGATGATAAATTTAGCGATCAATTTATTCTTGTACAGTAGCATAAGCCTATGATTGATCAATTGCTGTAAAAACAATACCAAAATTGAACTTACAAAAATATTTTTTCATTGACTTTTTTCGAACAAATATGTTGCGTAATCCAATAATCAAAATTATTTGAGCAATGTTATGAATAATTAATTAGAATTAACATAGTTCACAATCAATCTTGAACTCTGTAATGAAAACAGTACCATCTCAAAAGTTTCACAAATTGAATGCTTAAAGTTTTTGAAAATCAAATTCCGCTTGAAAGTTCTAACGCGATTGCGCTAAAAATTTATCTATTCGATTGCTTCTTTGCTCCTACTAAGGGCAGCATATCTCATTTTAATGCGACGAGAACTTTCCCATAATCTAAGTTTCTACATACGGGCATTAATTTTTTAAAGTCAAGAAATGGAGCACAGGTCCCTTTACTGACGAGTTTCATGTATTTAAGCTATTTCAGCTTTTGCTTAGTAATTTATGGGAAAAATCAGTAAAACATCCATAGAAAATTACTGTTATTTTATGCTCCTGTTTGTCAGGATTCTTTATAAACCATAAATCAAATTAATCAGTTAGTTTTAAGAAGTCTGCACCTACTATGTGTTTATATGACAACTTATTTCTAAACCCTATTGTTGATCCGCTAGCCACAGTTAACATTACAAACAAAAAGATTTTTAATTTCTGATTACTTACTAAAGTCTCTTTATGACCGATTTTTTTTCAGATGAACAATTTTTTCACCTCACCAAAACAATGAACATAGCGAACTGACAGTTGAAAAAGAGTATTGAACGCAAAAAAGGCAGAAAACAATCGATCTGTTTTGTGAAAAATTTTCAAATTCTTAACTTGAAATTTTAGGCTATCTTGAGCAGGAGAAAATCTCAATGTGATAACTTTTGTCTAATTTTTTAACATGATTTTATGCAATCTCATAGCTTCGCTGTTACGATAGGACAAAAAAGGGAGGTTTTGTAAAAAAAAAAACTTGATTTTTATGAACTATTTATGATGGTGGCTTTTTTGAATAAATTAACCCAATTTGTGAAAACTGGATAAAAAATTAAATTTTCAATACCGGTGGGAAATCTGAACATTAAAATCCATTTTCAAAATTAGAAATCGATCATATTTTGTGACCTTTACATTTTTGCTGTCCGATCGTGAAGTTTGTCTTTCTTTAAACGATGGAAATGAAATGAAATAAAAAATCGAAATCCAAATCGCAAAAAAAATCTAAGCTGAGCGTGAAAAAATTTTATGACTTTCCTATGAAAAAAATCATCAAAACCTAAATGAAGGTTTTAATTACGTTCATTAATCTCAACGAGGAAGAATGGTGATTTCTTTAGAAACGTTTGAGAATTACTGTTTTAACATCTGAAAGACTCGAAATTGAATCAAGGAAACCATGAGCTACTGCAATGAAATTACAAAAAGTATAATTAAAAAATTAATTTTAATTTTTCGATAGTTATTTTGCCCTGCAAGTAATTATCATTGTTATTTCAAATGTCGTTGACTGATTCTCGTAGTTAATAAATTTGCTAAAAATTATTTGTGTTTTTCGTTTGTTTTTGTTTTTAGGCTCAGAAAATTTGTTCTGCTTAGAAGATTTTGGCTTGTTTTGTCGGATTCGTGAAACTATTTCAAATCGGCTTGACGGCAAAAAAATATATTTTTTGAAATTTGAATAAATAAGGTCGGTTGAAGAATAAAATTTGAAATTTCAAACAATTTCATCGCAGCAAATTTTTTCTGTCATCAATTTTTTTCCGATGTTCCGACTTTTCCGAATTAAATTTTGATCAAATTCAAGTATTTTTTTCCGCCTCAAGATGTGTCTGCTCAAAGATTGTCGACTCAATTGAATAATCACAAATTCTTCTTGTTTTGTAAGCAAAATTCATTGAAGTTGCTAGTGCAAATGTTGTTCAATGTAGTTTCAGGGTAGAATTGAAATGTAGACCTGAAATGTTTAAAAAATTTGAAAGTGTTCAAAATTTTTTTAACTAACATAAGATTTTTGCTCAAATTTTGTCTGCTCAAAAATGTTCAGCTGAGTTGCCCTAGCATGGTTTGTGGTGACTGCTCAAAGATTGTTGTCTTTGTTTTCTTCAGGTGTGGATTTTATGCTAAGATGTCTGGCATCTTTGCCTAAAACAAACTTCTACGAAAACTTACAAAAGTTTTGAAGACTAGCTGTTCTTCAGCTTTTTTCAATTTTTTTCCTTCATACTTCTTGATGTTTGTGATGTGTATTAAGACTGCATTTAATTTTGAACTAGAAAAACTTAAACAAAATTCTGTAAAGGAAAAAATCACGTTTTGCAGCTTTATTTGTTCTTAACTAGTGGTGCCGGAGAGGGCTGATTTAAAGTTCAGAACTAATTTTAATAAGTAATTCTCGATTGCACAAAGATTAGACAACCACCATTCGTAACCAACAACTACTCGATGACCTAACTAGCTTCGAAGTACTAACCATCAATTTTTCGTGGTGAATTGATCTTGCGAAGAAAAAATTACAGGAAAAAAAAACCTTTCAAAAGTGTTGTCTAGTTTAATATACCACAAAAATAAAGAAAATCTTTTTTTTCCAAATCAAAAACCCAAGTTAAAAATAATTCACCAAATTCGCCCAAAATTTCAAACCCACTGTCGGTTTTTCTAACAAAGCAAGCCAAAAGGATGATAAATTTAGCGATCAATTTATTCTTGTACAGTAGCATAAGCCTATGATTGATCAATTGCTGTAAAAACAATACCAAAATTGAACTTAAAAAAAATAATTTTTTCATTGACTTTTTTCGAACAAATATGTTGCCTAATCCAATAATCAAAATTATTTAAGCAATGTTATGAATAATTAATTAGAATTAACATAGTTCACAATCAATCTTGAACTCTAATGAAAACAGTACCATCTCAAAAGTTACACAAATTGAATGCTTAAAGTTTTTGAAAATCAAATTCCGCTTGAAAGTTCTAACGCGATTGCGCTAAAAATTTATCTATTCGATTGCTTCTTTGCTCCTACTAAGGGCAGCATATCTCATTTTAATGCGATGAGAACTTTCCCATTATCTAAAAGTTTCTACATACGGGCATTAATTTTTCTAAGTCAAGAAATGGAGCACAGGTCCCTTAACTGAAGATTTTTATGTATTCAAGCTATTTCAGCTTTTGCTTAGTAATTTATGGGAAAAATCAGTAAACCGTCCATAGAAAAATACTGTTATTTTATGCTCCTGTTTGTCAGGATTCTTTATAAACTATAAATCAAATTAATCAGTTAGTTTTAAGAAGTCTGCACCTACTATGTGTTTATATGACAACTTATTTGACCTTTTTTTTTAAGTCGACCAAATAGCTTTACCGAGCTTTCCTAGAGTGTTTCGGCCGAGTTTTCCGCGCCGCAGGCAAATTTTTGAAAAAACAGGTCAAAAAAAGCTGTTTTTGGGCACCTTTTGGAAAATTTTTTCAAAAAAATCGCGTTTTGGCCCGCGTTCTCGATCAAAGTTAGTATATATTGGCGCCCAGGGCGCCTTTAGAAGAATTTTAGGGTCGGTCGGCCAAAAATTGTTGTCTTGAAAAGTACCAAAGGAGGGCCCAAAAACCTGTATAAGAGAAAATATTCTTGCTTGATAGTCAAGAAACGTGATTTTTACTATTTAAAACCCTAAATCTTTGATTAAAAACAAATTTTAAACAATTCACTCAAATTTTTGAAGATTCAACCCTTCTAGAACTTTGTTGGGCTGTTTAAAGTATCAATTATCAACGTAGTTTAAGTGTAATTCTTGATTAATTGAAAACGCCAAAATGACCCATTTTTGGGGTCAAATTTTGGTTGAGAATTTTGGGGTAAAATTTTGGTTGAAATTTGGGTAACATTTTGGTTGAGAAATTTTTGGTTGTCAGGATAATTTAAATCAGCACTGTACATACCATGCACGAATAAACAACGCGCGTCAAAACTGACATTTGAACTGACATTTAACTCAAAAAATGAGCAAAGAAAGGTGTGAATTAGGGTAGAAAAAATTTTGACTGATCTTATGGCATACGCTCTGCTTGTGTACCAAAAGTGTTAAAATAAATTGTAAACAAAAATAAAGCAAACTTATTGAGTACGTGATTGCTCTGTATTGTTTCCCTAAAGCAGCCTTCCAGATGATTTCCGCACGCTAACAAACTCTTCTATCCTCTGGAACCATTTTCGGTACCTTCAATTTATTTTTACTTGAAAAAATGAATACGACATCCTTATCTTAAAAACTCGGGAAATCGGCTACTTCGAGATGCCTGCGATTTGACTCCAAGCTGACTTCATCCAAACTGTTTTCACAACAATTCCTTTTTTAATAAAATTTTCTGCTGTTTTATTGAGTCTTCAGAAGGATTGAAACTAACCTTCATAATTTAGGTCAATCGCGCAAAAAAAAAACCAATCCCAAGCAATAGTACCTCTCACTGGGTGAAAGAGTCAGATTAGGTAACAATTATAAAAAAGATTGAGCATAGCACGCCACAACCGGGGCTCGATCCAGACTTTGATCGGCCAAAGCCGTTTTCTTCACGTAATTTAACAGTTTCAAGATAAGCCCCCCCCCCCCATATTAACCTGTTCAAATATAAGTAAGAATCTGTGTTGATTTCCAAGTTCCAATTTCTTCTGCATATGCTGTCTCTTCAGGTCCCTCACAAGGAAAATCAGCCATACAATTAACAATTGAACAACCACAAATACTCACTTCTGGTATATAATTAGAAAAAATGTTTCTCGAAAATTTATAACTTTCTATCGATAGAAAAATAGTCTAATTTAAAATTTAAGCAACTATATTCTTCCAAAATGTCTTCTAATATTCATTATTTTAACTAGATTGCATCCATTTGTTTATTCAAGCGAAGAGTTAGTTTTATCTAATCTGGAATACACCCATGAATTCATCCGGCTGAAAGTCCAGCTTCAGACTCTGGTATCCACTGTCATTTACATTAGCACTTTTTTGGTAATAATATCCTTCTATGGACCCCGACTCTTTATCCATACAGATGTAGTAAAACCCAGAGAAGGAGCAAATTTCAGACTCTTCAGAATCGGTAGTTCCTCGAGGAACAACCAGAAGTTCCTTCCATCGCATAAAAACTGCGTCTGCATTAAGTAAGGCTTCATAATCAAAATTATCATCGTTAAAAGTGGTTTCAAACTTTTTAAAGTGCACTGAAAATTTGGACCAATGGAGTAAGTCGATGTCAAAGTCGGCCTCCCACTTTCGAGTGAGGAAAGGGTTCTTTTCGCTGATTATTTCGCCAGTGAAGAAAGTGGTTGTCTCTGATTTTCTTTCCGGGTACAAATTGCAAATTGTGAGTCTGCCAAACAGGGTGCAGTTTTCGTAATTGATGTTGTCAATCACCACCTAAAACATGAAACGATGGATGGTAAAGAAAAACAGCCAACCGACAGTTGGAAAAGAGTCATGAACGCAAGGAAACAGAAAAACACTGACTTAGTTTTTATGAAAAACTTCAGTTTGCGAACTTCAAAGAAAACACAGATGACCTTAAAGCTCTTTGTATTGTAAGAACAATTTATGAGTGACACTTTAAAAGATAAAACTATCGCATTATGAGAAAGCTGGATCACTAGACAAACTCCTTTTTTCCGCTGGGAAGTTAAAATCGACTTTTGAAAATAGAAGTCGATGACTTTCTAAGTGACATTTACACTTTTGCACTTTCGACAGAGCATTTAGCCTTCCTTTCAACAACGGAAATGAATTGAATTTAAAAAGAAATCAAAAGTCAAACCGTAAAAAATCAAACTTTAGAGTGAACAAATTTTAAGACTTTTCCTGAAAAAAAACGATGAAAAACCATCACGAAAGAGCCCAGCAAGACCTATATATGAATATTCAGTACGCTACATTCATCACTCTTGAAAATCTATACCCTTGAGAGAAATATGTGAATTCGGGTAACAAAAACGGTCCAATAAATTAATTATCCGGATTCAAGTACTTGATATCGCCCAAAATCAGATAGCCCCTGATAGTTTACGGAGCCCAAGACTGGGACCCTCCAGATAATTTGACCCATCCAGTAATTGAAAACCTGTGATTAAATACCAAAATCTAGTTGTATTTGTGCATACTCTGTTCACAAAATAAACAAATAGATGTTGTCTAAGTCAGTTGAGCTTTTTGGCCGTTCGTATATAGCCCTATACTATGGAAAAAAGCTACGAAACAAACTTTATGAATGTGGTAACTATCATAATTATTATGTCCTCAAGTAATTCTTCACCCAATTTATAATTGCGATTATTTTAATGTCACATGAAACGCAAAACATGGTTTTCACTCATAAAAACATCATTCAAGTTCAGATTCAAACGTCCTTCATTTTTTCAGATCTTATGATACAGCGCAAGAGAAAAAGGACAAGGATACACCGTTTTTTTTACTCTGTCTTTTTTTTAGTTTTAAAACAACAGTTCTTTTGTTTTCCATGCTTTTTATTCACGTTTTCATGTTTTTTATTTATTTTGGCTGACCGACCTGAAAATTTTTCTAAAGACTCCTTTGGCGTCAATAAGCAATATTTTGAGGGAAATGAGCACACCAAAAAAAAACAATTTTTAAACCAAAACCATCCAAAATTTTGGCACACAGGGGGCAGGGGGACTTTATTATGTTTTGACTGCTCAAAAAAGCTATATGTTTTGAGAGTGCTCAAAAAACTATCTCGTCATCTTTTTTTTGAAATCTTTTTTGGACAATCCGCCACCCTCACCCCACAAAAAGCTAGACCCTTCCTGCTCGAGACACTAGTTTTTTTAAAAAAATCTTGAGGCAATTGAATTAATTTTATTTAAATTTATTCAATTGCCGATGCAGAAACACAAACTTTGCAACTTTTTCAAAACCCAATTATGCTCATAGATTTCAAATACTCATCCGCAATGTTGTAAAATGTCTCGAACAATCAAATCAAATCACATTATACAGCGATTTTTTTTGTTTTGAAACAACTGTACTTGATCCCATAACATTCCAAATAATTACACAGAGACAAAGCTGAGCTTCGCATCAATTGCGATACAAAAATGAATGACCGTGGTTGAAATCAAATAAAAATCAATAATTGAAAAAAACCTACAAAAATCGTTTTTGTCATAAAAATCCCAAAAAAGCCCAAAGGGTATGAAAAAAAGGCGAACTTTCAAAAAAAAGTCCTTTCTGCGGGAACTAAGCCGGCAAAAATAAGCAGACAAAAATTTAAATCAGTCGAAAATTTTCAGTTTGCAAAAAAAACAGGTCACGGCTGAATTTGAACCACAAGCCTTTGCCGTCTCAAGCAGACGTGTAACCTCTCCCCCATATGCACCGGCTGGTTGATTGAAATTATAATATAGGAAGCAGATGAGGGATTCCAGGCTCCAGGAGATCAGTCCGGTGAAATAATTTATTTTTAGTACCCGATTACAACGCGCTTACATTCAAGTCTAGTACCCAGTTACAATACCCTTGCTTATTGTAATCTAGAATAGCCAAGTTGAAAAAATTAACAAAAAATTAATACACTTTCATGTGTAATCAGGTTTAAGAACTCAAATTCATCTCATCTGAAGTGAGGCAATCAATAGCTTCAAATTTTCGTTTTCAAAACTTGTTGCTTTCACATGAACAAGAAACAGAATTGTACTTGCTACAAGTATAATAAATAAGTCCCTAAAATTAAGATGGATCCTTGAAGAATTTTTCAGTGCTTAAATCTTCGAAAACAGGGTGAGTATTTGTTTTTCAAATTGTCTCAAAATATGGGCCCATCTTTCATACTTGCTTTTCATCAAGATCCCAACCATAAACCTTCATTTCGTCAGTACATGTTCAACTAACCCAAATGTCAAACTTTCACAAGAGGTTTTCAAATGAGAAACTGAAGTATTCTTGAAAAAATATTTCTTTATTTCTCCGGTAAATATTCAACTAACCTCGACCGGACATTTATGAGTAGTTCCACTCTGCTCGCCCGTGAACCTCGCTCCCTCTCTCAATGCACGCACAAACCTCAAACTGGCATTCGCCTCAGACGAACAACCAGCAGACGATATCGAACAGACGGGCGGCAGGGGACCCACTTCCCCTTCTTCTAGTTCATTCCACAATATTCTAGAATGTTCTGATTGTACGTCACTTATTGAGTTATCGTTTAGAAAACAGTCCATGCTGCAACATTGTTTCTTCGCTCGTCGAACAAGCAGCAATATCACATCAATTGTTGTCAGTCAACTACATATTCAAAAATTACCTGGAATTTCCATTTGAAACACTCATAAATCTGTACAACCAACATAAGAAACACAATTCGACCAAGAGGCGAAGCTTCAATTCGCAAGCAAGCAAAAAAAATCACCAACAGGAAGCTTAAAGAGATCAAAAACAGCAAAATAAAAAAATAGTGTTTTGAAAAAAAACCTTTATGCGAATCGAACCTTATTCAGCGTGCATCAAAGTTTTCAAGTAGACTGCCCAACACAACTGCGCCTTTTGCGGTTACAGAATTCAAACACTAGTCGTTGATAAATTGGATAATACATGCTATTGAACTGCCAATACTGCGACAAGAACGTTCCACCAAAAGAGCACTTTTATTTAGTTCATAATATTAGCCACGATCGCTAGCAAGCTTGCGTAAATAGAATGGATATTTTAAATTCAAAAATGCTATAAAAAGCACTGTTGGTTGCAGAAAGTGCACATTTGAAATTTATTCAGCCATTTTGTTAGAAAAGCTGTTATCTTAAAAAAATTCTCCAGCTGGATTACACCTGCTATAATAAATTTTTCAGAAAATAAAGTGATTTCCATTATAGACTAAAAATAATGTTTTACTCATTTTTCAATATTTAGGTATTACTATGGGAATTGAACCATAAACCAAGTACGTAAAACTTAATGTCATGTAATCCCATGAATGAGAAAAGGTAGTTTTTTTCTGACATGGAAAATTGAAAGTAATTTGATTTAAAATTATGACGTTAGATTATTTAGAATCCTGAAAAAAAGAGGCAAAAACCAACTAATAATCAAAGAAAATGAATTTTATTGCAATTATATATTCCATTTGAATAAAAACACAGTTTACTTAAAAAAATTCAAAACTTAAATATCAGATGAAAATTATTTATTATTCAATTTTAATTTTTAAAGCATCACTACAAACTGAAAAAAAAACATCAGCAGAAACCATTGAAGCAAAAAAATGACATTTGACAGTACGACATTCCATTATTACAGAAATTGATTGAAGCAAAGAAATTTCATTTTATACCAAATTAGGTCGACAAAAAGTAAATACAACAGAAAACCCGACTTTTCAAAATTTTCACGAAACAAAAAATCAAACTAATACTTTTGAGAACTATCAAAAAAAATTAAGTCCAACTGGGATTTGACACCCCAACCTAAGTATCCAAGGCAAAAGCGGTATCACTAGACCAAGAGAGAAGGCACCTCGAAAAGGCTGTTGAAGTTGCACAATTAAGCAAATTGATTTTTTAGATTTACACAAGTCGAAGCGAAGCTTTACACCACTTGCAATACCACACATAAATAACATTGCGAGGTAACAGACAAAAGATGAAAGGAAAGCTAGTAAGTCAAGTAACCACAATTACAGAGAAATTATAATGACTGCGTTAACGAAGTACTCAAAAAGTTAATCAAGCGGCAATCAAAAATTTGGAAAACTCTCGTGGAGTTAAAAACAAAAATGTTGTCAATCGATATCTCCAAAACTTCACGGACCTGGTATTTGGAGTTTTATTTAAAACAAATTCTGGTTTTTAAAAATTCAAAAAGTATTCAAAAAATATTAATTTGAAAACTGAGCTCACAGGAATAAAAATCCAATTTAGCATTTTAATGGAATCAAGTCACAAAAAAAAATCAAGGAAGAATGAAAAAGAAAAACAAAATTATACTTTTTTTCAATAAGATAGTTTAAAAAAGATATTTCCCTATGAACTAAAAACAATTTTTGTCTGTCATCATATAACGAAGTGAATCAAAACAACCAAAAAAATCAATAAATACAACAAAAGTTTAGTTTTTCAATTTTTCTAATTTTCAAAATTATGCGATATCTGCGAAATTGAAAACGTTTTAGAAATTAGATTTTCAGCCAAGATAGGCTGTATTACAGTTATCCAGGATCCACACACAATAAGAAACACAATTTGAAAAAAAAGACATGACTCAACTCGACATATAAATACGAAAAAAAAAAATTTGATATAAATTTGTTCATTATCCTTCTCCAATTTTCAAAACTGCGACACAATTTGACAAAAATTAAAGCAAATTAGCAAATAACGCATCTCCGGTGCTTCGAATTGTTAACAACTCATAAGAAACCGCATATATTGGAAATAAGATCTGCATCCTTTGAGTGAACTCTGACAACCCCCAACTACAGGGTTAGGAATTTCAAATTTTTAAAAAAGAGTTTTATTTCAAGTTTTCCGAATTATTTTTTGAAAAAATCACAAACGTTATATCTTGTACACTAACTAGATTTGAGCACTCATATTTGGAGGCAAGATACGCAACACCTAAGAACCTGAGAATACTCTGACATCCCCCATTAGGAAATAAATTAAATTTAAGTTTTCCAAAAACTTTTTGAAAAAAAAACCGTCAAATCTGGAAAGTTACAAGGATTTGACCAGTCACATTTGAAGGCAAAGTTTGCAACCCTTGAGAGTACCCTGACAGAGCCTCACTATAGAGATAAGAACTTTGAATTTTGTGAAACTTTTTATAACTAAGTTTTTTTGAAAAACTTTGAAAAAATCCTAAAAAAACGTCAATCTCGAAGACTACGTATTTGAGAGGTGAAATTTGGAGGCAAGATTCGCAAACCCTGAGAGCACCCTGACAGCACTCAACTACAGGGTTGATAATTTCAAATTTAAAGAAAATAAGTTAAATAGAAATTTTCGAAAAATCTCGAAAATTGCCGTACCTCGTAAACTAAAAGGATTTGTTATTTATATAAAGAGGCCAGAATCGCAACAACTGGGGAAACCCTGACAGCATCCCACTATTGGGTTGCTAATTTAAACTGGTAAACCGAAAAAAAAATTAAACTAATTTAAACTGGTAAACCGATACTGGGGCCTATAATATACCGTATCTGGCGGATGGATAATACGGATATATTGTCGTTTAGTGTAATGCGAGCTGTTCAATTGGTAATTATATTTAGCGCTACTGGCTATCAATTGTATTTAGATTGGATTCATTATTTTAGATACGTCTCGAGCGGTTAAGACCTATCTTGCTTTAAAGGATGCTGGTTCCGATTCCTAGCTTCTGATATCTCTCAAGCCGATCGGCGCAAATAAGAGCATGATTAGGATATTTTATTCAGTTGATTTGTCTCCAATTGATTTCTAGCTCGATATAAGATTCCAATGATTGGTATTAATTACCATCAATGTTTACATAGTTAAATAAATATATGATGCAGCTCTATTTTATCATCAAGGTGAATTATGTAATCTATTCGGTTCAAATGATTAATTAGAATGAATGTCATCATGAAGGGATGTCACACAACCTTACAAGAAGAAGTCTTCCCGGGTGGTTGAAGTGTTTCATTAGATACATTTACAATAATTCACATAATAATTTAAGACTGCTTTTGATTAAAAAAAAATATAAGTTTATCAATAAGATATGTATCTATCGAAGGTTATATCACAATAAGTACAATAAGTCAGAAGATCTCATAGTACTAGGAGCACAGGTTATTACTTCTTATTATAAAATGAGATGAAACAAAATTCAATTTAAAGGGAAGATAATTGTTAAGCCACCTTGAGTCGGGGTTTGGGAATTAAAGTGAGATATGATAAGGATAGATTAATGATATCACGATGTATTCAGTTGTCAGCTGTAACTAAATTTGCGCGGCAAGTACTGTCGCGGGGAGTAGCTGACTAGTTTTGGTCGTCGTTTCATTTCACATTTTGGTATCGCTGTCTTCGTTCGTTGCATGACATTCGTGTTGCTCTGTCGATGCTGAGGTCGGTGTTTGAGTTAAGATGAGGCTGTTAAGTTCTTCTTGTATCCTCAATAATTGCGAATGTGTTTTCAACAACTTAACAATGATTTGTTTTATTGAAATATTCACTTTGTTTTTGAAGCTTTTCAACTACAGACGCAATTTGTACTCTGTTATACATGCTTATAATTTGATGCTTCGTCTTCTACTCGTTTTTTGTTTTTGTTCCCTCAGAAGTCTTTTTGTCTTCTTCGTATGGGTGTTTTGTGCCTTTGTTGGCCTTACTCCCTGAATGAAGGTGATCGACTTTATTATTTGAAAAAGTCAAAATTACACGTTTCAACGATGTTTTTGCATTGGTCGCGATCATCGTATTTTGTGCAGTGTCTGGCTTTTCGTGTTTTCAATTCGTTTCTTCTACTGTAGCTGCACTTCACTCCTATAGGCTATTCAGGCAATTTCCTGGTTCGCCTGAGCAAAATTTGGCATCAGTTAGAATTAAAATTGATGAATTTCAGTTTTTCATCAAATTTGTTGATATTTATGATGTTCTAATTAGCTTTTCAAGTTCGCGTGTTGTTTTTAAGCATTGCTTGTAACCTTTCAGGGTTGTCCTAACAATTCCGTTGGATCTTTGCTGGCACATTTGAGTGTTGTCTTTCCGCATTTCTGCAAAGATATCCCTCGAAAGTTATTTTTCCTATACTAATACATGGGAATGTTGAGAATTGATGTATGTCACCAAATTTTGGTCTGCTAGTGGACCAACTTCGTGCCTGTTCGTCATTGGTGATTTGAAAATCAATGAACACAAAATTTTTGAATTTCCTTCGACTCGTTGATGGGGGACGAAAAACTTTTTTATTCGTAATGCTTAAACATGGGCGGTGAGGGTGATTTTTCGTATCTCGAGATGTACACATTTCCTCCTCCGCCCGTCTTCAGGATCCTCCTCATTGGTGGTCCTGGGATCATTGGTAATGAAATTTTCAAAATCCATTTAGAAGTTTGATGGGGGACGTGAGAATTTTTCATTCCCCATCTTAATACATGGCCGGAGAGGGTGATTTTTGAGATCTCGGCTTTTAAACATTTCCTCCTCCGCCGAGCTTCTGGAGCCTCCTCATTGGTGGTCCTGGGATCATTGGTAGTGAAATTTTCAAAATCCATTCAGAAGTTTGATGGGGGACGTGAGAATTTTTTATTCCCCATCTTAATACATGGCCGGAGAGGGTGATTTTTGAGATCTCGGCTTTTAAACATTTCCTCCTCCGCCGGGCTTCTGACACGTTTCCACTAGTCTTCCAACGATCTTGAGGGGTGGATTTGTGGTGTTTAGACCTATATGAAGACTTTGTTGTCACTTTTTCGGAAAACGTCGAAAATTATGTTAAAAATTGAATAATCTTGCAGTTTATCCAGTCCACATCCTATCTTGGGAAGTGCTATTTGTTTTATCCCTTGCTCGATTAGCTGTTTCTTCTTGCAGCGGAGGCTGCGTGTGAGGTCATAATAGGACAGTTTTTGAAATATTGCGTTTTCGTCACTAGATTGAATATTGATTTGTTTTGAGAAGGAATGTGCATTGAAACTGAGGCTCCGACTTGTGGTGTTTCAATCGACCTCAACGTGGGCTGTAGTGGCAAATGTTTTGAATGCATGCATGAACGGTACTAGCTGATATCCGGATTTTTCGTCATAGATAAATAAAGATTTTGATGTTAGTTTTTTCGAAAATGTCGCAAATTAGGCTGAAAATTCTACTTTCCTTCAATTTATCGAGTCCACATCCAATTTTTGGCATTGCTATCGCGTTTATTCCTTTCTGCAATAGCTGCTGCTTCATGCAGTTGAGGCTTCTTGACAAATCGTAGTATGTTGGCTTGTCAAAGAATTGTGGTTCAGTGACTAAATTGAAGATTGACTTATTTTCCCAAGGCAGAGAAACTGAAACTGATGATCCAACTATCGGTGTTTTAATGCTTTTAAGGGTCGGTCTCATACATGGGTATGCGCTGTTGATCTGCTTTGCTACTCCTTTTGCCATTTGAAAGTCACTTGAGACGCAGTGAGCTATAGAGCCAGGGAACTGTAAAATATCACCTTTTCCAACAAAGATATTTGGCTCATAGATTGCATTTACCGAATCTTTGCTACTGCCTGGTCCATCTTTTCGTTTAGTCAGTTGTTTCGCTCGCTTCACGCTGTCCTTAATAATATTCCTTTTCGCCTCTCGTGGAGGAAAGTCTTCATTAGCCTCCTCCGCTTTCTTTCGTATATTTGCTTTATTGTCATTCTGCGCTGATCGTGGACTGAATGTAACTGGAGCCACTTCGTATCCGTCAACGGTTCGGAGTCCATACCTTCGCGGTTGTTTTGGGCGACTGGGTATTGGATGATATCGAACATCATTACTGAACCGAAGTTGGGCGTGAATTCGGTCTCTAGCTTCGGCTGCTGCTTTTCTTCGAGCAACTGGCTGTGGTTCGCGAAACAATTCGTCGAGGTTGTATCCCTCGGGATCAGAGTCGTTGTTGGGTAATCTTTCATGAACCTACTCATTAATGACATCCAGTGGTAGCGCAGCTGGTGGTTCAAATGGTAGTAGATCCGGCACATGTATTTCTCCTGGGATTGGAGGTGGATCCGGCGGTGGTGGTATTACTGGTACTGGGACCGGTAGTGGTGCCACTATTGGTGCTGCTGGAATTGGCTCTGGTGCGGGTGCTGCTCCAACTGCTGGCGCTCCAAAGGGTACTGACAGTCTGATTCTAGCTGGTGCGGCTGGTTGATCGTTTGCGTCACTATTATCAGGTTGGATCTCATCTAAGAGTTTCGGCAAGTTTTCGTCGAAAAGTCCTGGTTCGCTTCGGTATTTCCCGAGTGAGGGATCCGTTTGGAACTTCGTTAGATCTATTGGATCGACATCATCTGGCTGATGCTGTGGATCAACTGGTCTGAGACGAATTCGATGCACACATTGAGTGTAGTTAGTTCCAACTTTCCGAATTATGTAGTTCGAATTTGTTAATACTTTCTCAACTCTGTACAGGGGTATCCAGACTTGCATTGATTTGCTTCCAAAGTCTGATTGAGTAGTCAACAGAGGATTTAGTAGGAGACAAAATGATTCAACTTTGAGGGGCTGCGCAAGTGCCTTTTGATCGTAATAACCTCGATACTTGTGGTACGAAGAAATCAAGTTCTTTTTTGTTTCTTTGAACTTTTCTAGCATCGCATCTTGCATTGCCGTGACGAAGTCTGATTCTGCTGTTACTGCTTCCATTGCTTTCGTCGAAAAGCGAAGATCAAGTGGTTTTGTCGGTTCTCTTCCATGGAAAATTGAGCTTGGGCAGCATCCAATTGATGAAGAGTATGACGTATTGTGAATAAATGTTGCCAATGGGACATATTTGTGCCAGTCTGACCATTGTTTATTAGTATTCAGCTTCAGGATTCGTTTAAGTGGTCCATGAGATCGTTCGACAAGACCGATAGTCTGCGGGTGTTTTAGTGTGGCATGGTTAAGTTGAATTTCGAGCAATGTCGCCAATTCGTGCATCATTTCTGAAGTGAATGTCTTTCCAAGATCAGCTAGAATCTTCTTCGGGATATAACTATGAACAAAGAACATCTTTTTAAGTTCTCTTGCAACAGTATCAGCGCTGGCATTCGTCAATGGTGCTGCAAACAAGTATTTCGAGAATACATCGATTCCAGTGAGAACAAACTTGTAGACTGGGGACTTCATTGGTCCAACTATATCAATTTGCATCATATCGCCTGGGAAACATTGCAATGATGAAATTGGTTGTAGTGGTGGAATCTGACGCTTTGCCGTTGCTTGTTTCGTTTCAGGGCTGGGGCTCTGATGGTGAATGCATTTGATACTGTGAAGAGGTATAAGTGAAGTAATTCTACGATTATGATTCGGAATATGATTGAATTTGAAGTCATTTGGTGTGAGTTTGGACAATTTTCCCTCAGTCTTACTGACGACTGGAAATGATTGGATTCTTTATGGTTTAATTGGGCTTTTTGGCGACTGTCTGGCAGAAGTGTAGTTTGTGTTTGGCTGTACCTGTGCTGGTTGGATTTGCACTATCGGTTGATTTTGCTGCATATTTTGGTACTGTTGGTATAGGTACCATGGAGGATATTGCTGAGGTGCAATTGGTCCCATATTTTGGAAATTAGGCTGATTATTGCTAAATCCAAATTGATTTTGCCAATTATTTCTGTTTTTTCCTTTCCTGCCACTTTGTTGCTGTCCAGGCAAATTATTTTGATTTTGATTACCACTAAACTGACCATTTTGGTTGGTGCTGTTCTTGTTTTGTTGAAAAGGCGGATTCGATTGTTTATTCGACTGCTCAGTTATTTGTGATCTCATTTCGTTAAGCTGCTTCTCCATTTTTTCCTGATTTGTGGACAATTTTGTGATAGCGCTTATTAAATTTTCTGAGACTTCGTCGTTTACTTCATTAAATCCGTCTTCCGGGTAATCTTCTTTTCGGCATACTTCTCGAATCATGATTTGCTTCTTTGTCAAGTTACACAATTCTTGGACAGTAGTTGCTTGTGGTTGATCCATCAATTTTGATCGTAGCCAGTTTGGCATTCCTTTTATGAACAATCGTCTAACTTGTTCATTGCGATTATCATTTACTGCATCTATTCTTTCTTGTCTTTGTGCAGTTTCTCGATGAAATCTGGCCGTGTCTGCTACTAATGGTGCTCCGTTTAATGCAACATCGATTGGTTCGACAGCTGGCAAATCTTGCGTTGGATACGCTCGTTGCGCTTTATTCGTCAAGTTCACCAAGAAGTTCTCGTCGCAAATGTATCGGCGTAGGTGGGCCTTGTGTGTACAAAGGTCGTGTGTGTTCCGGTTTCAGTTTGATTTTGAGATCGGAATTGTAACCAACATCAAATCTATGTTTGGCGAAGATGTCCGAAAATTCAACAAGCAAATCTTCTACTTTTGACCTTTGCTCTTGTGTCAACACCGAATTCTCCCACTTAAAATTCTTGATAAATGTCAATCGATCTTGAAAGTTTCTTTTCGGTTCAATTTTTTCGAGACCTTGAAAATGAAGAATTTGGTCGTAAATGTCACGTTGGATTTGGGGAAGTAATTCAGGGTTTTGACATGTTTCAGGTGTAGGAAACCAAAATTTTTCATACTCGGGTTGGCGTTGCTGTTGAGACTGCTGATTATCACGATTTTGCTGAATTAGCTCGTTAATGCCCATTTCAAGGAGTGGGATGCGAGCTGTTCAATTGGTAATTTTATTTAGCGCTACTGGCTATCAATTGTATTTAGATTGGATTCATTATTTTAGATATGTCTCGAGCGGTTAAGACCTATCTTGCTTTAAAGGATGCTGGTTCCGATTCCTAGCTTCTGATATCTCTCAAGCCGATCGGCGCAAATAAGAGCATGATTAGGATATTTTATTCAGTTGATTTGTCTCCAATTGATTTCTAGCTCGATATAAGATTCCAATGATTGGTATTAATTACCATCAATGTTTACATAGTTAAATAAATATATGATGCAGCTCTATTTTATCATCAAGGTGAATTATGTAATCTATTCGGTTCAAATGATTAATTAGAATGAATGACATCATGAAGGGATGTCACAGGGCCCAGCTGAAAGCTGGAGAGACCTGTTTGATTTTTTTAATATTGATTATTTTAAAATTGTTTTAAAATTTCAGGTTTCTCAAGTCGATAGCGCCCTTCCTACGCAAAAAAAAAGACGAGAATACATTGTCTGGATAGACTAGAATACATTGTCAACAACTTTTTGAGTGTTGTCAATTTCTTTCTGAGCCATTTTTCTGAAAGTGTGACAAGATATAGAATAAGACTATTTAGATTTGCTGTAAACCCACAATGTAATAGAAATAAACCGAGCCTTTCACAGTGCGACAAGACAACCGTAATATGAATTAAACGGGCCTTTCACAGAGCGACAAGGCAAACCGTACTAAAATTAAACGAGCCTTTCACAGTGCGACAAGGCAACCGTAATGTGAATTAAACGGGCCTTTCACAGTGCGACAAGGCAAACCGTATCAATCATGGTTACATGCTAAATATATTTAAAATAAAATCATATGCACAATGCTTCAACAATGTGAATAATTATTCACTAGAATTAAGTGAAATGTGAGTTTCACAAACCAGCTAACATTAATGAAATAAAGTATTTTTCATTTTTCTAACGACTCTTTAATTTTCGAATTAATTAAATTTTGTCCAAGCATTGCAAATATGACTATAATATGTTGACTATAACTGACATCACAAAAACGTTCTGGAACAAACCGACCTGATTAAAGAGAACTAGCGTAACTCGTGCAACTTCTCGTTGGACTTCTTCGAACCATACAAAAAAAACTCAACACAAAGCCAATAGCACCAAGCAAAAGCGAGAAAACGTAAGCATAGCGGATTCCATTGTCTAAAAAATACACACAATAAGTATATTGAATCTTTGTTCCAATGCCAAAAAACTTTTAAAAAAACGTTTCCTAAGTGTACAGCTCTTCCCCGAGACAAATTAAGGACCAGCCGCTTGGGCAGGGGAGTTTCCTACAACCTGGTCTATCGATTAAACCCTTAATCCCAAATCTGGATGGGTAGTTTTTGAAGAAATCGAAAAAGTTTGAAAAAATGGCCTAAAAACCGAAAAATTGACTATTCCTAAGTGTATAACTCTTCCCCTAGACAAATTAGGGACGAGCCGTTTGTGTAGGGGGGGTTCCTACAACCTGGTCTATCGATTAAATCCTTAATCCCAAATCTGGACGGGTAGTTTTTGAGGAATTCGGAAAGATTTGAAAAAAGGCCAAAAAAGTGACTTTTCCTAAGTCTATAGCTCTTCCCCTAGGCAAGTTAAGGACCAGCCGCTTGTGCGGGGGAGTTTCCTACAACCTGGTCTATCGATTAAACCCTTAATCCCAAATCTGGACGGGTAGTTTTTGAGGAAATCGAAAATTTCCGAAAAAATGGGCAAAAAGTGAAAAAAGTACCGAGTTGTGAAGCTTTTCTAAGACCGTAGGGGATGGGGTAGGGTAAAAATTGCCCTAAATTTTATGCAGGCAGGTAGGTGAAACGCTACTGAATCCATTGGTACCACTTTTATGAGAATCTGACGGGTAGTTTTTTGGGAAATCGAATTTTTCGAAAAAGCGTCTCAAAAAAATAAAAATAAAAAAACCAGATCTCATCTGGAAAAAAAAAACGTTTTCATAATACCTGTTTAATAAATCAAACAGGAATTTTACCATTTCATTATACGATCTAGCTTAAACGTGCAAAAATGCTTTTTTTTAAAACATGCAAAAATAATACCTTGAAAAAGCTTAAATATGGCAACATAGCGAAGTCCGCACTTAAATATATAATAGATAGATTTTAAATATTCTAAAAAAGATACGTGATGTGGCAATGAAGTCGATTATCTTTGAGCAGACACATACTGAGCCGAAATATATAAAAGATCTACGAAACTACATTGAACAACACTTGCAACTAAAATGAAAATTGCTTACAGCTCAAGAAATTTCCTATATGGCAGCAAAGCCGACAAAACAGATAGGCCGACAATAATGAGAAATGATAGGCAAAAACATTTTTGAAACTTTACAAAAAGAACAGGTCCTGCCCGGAATCAAACCTAAGACTTCAATACCTCTACGCGAATTGGGTAGCAGATACCAATAAATTGAATTCAAGTTAAATCAAGCAAGCGATTTGTTAACCAGAAGAGTTAAAAAAACTATACTCTGATTTGATAACGCTTGCTAATCTCAATCGAAATGAGAAAAGTTATTTACGGGAGAAAAACAGTCTACTTCCCAATTGAAAGTCACTTGCTCTCGCAAGTGAAACAAAAATAGGCCAAATTTAGCAAACACGATCAAAAAAATTTTCACTTCGCCGAAAATTTAAACTCTAAAATGCACATCAAAAATTAGAAGTTAAGTTGCATTTTTCTGAAAATTTTAAATTTTAATTTTGGGAAGCAAACTTTTCCTTTATATTTTGAAGTGATCTCAAAGAAATAAAATTGAGCATAAACAGCTAAACTTAAAAAAAAAATTGTAATTTTCATATGGTATAATTCCCAAATGGCATAAATTCGATGCAATTGTAACTTTAACGAACGAAAAACAGTTTGGAAAATGGAACACAGTTTAGTTCTCAACCAATTTCTTGATTTAAATAAATTACTTCGAAATAATTTTTGAAATACATGTCAAAATACAAACCCTTCAATTTTCCCTGAGAACAACTTTCCGTAGTTTTTTGGAAGCAATAACGTTCATTTCTTGCTCTCGAGTTTTGTACTCCAATAAATAACGTTTTTTAACAAAAATTTAGTTTTATGCTATTTGGCAAAAGTTTTCATTTTTCTGATAATTAAGACACCCGTATAAAAGTTTCCTGACACACTTTTATGACTTTCTTCACATCATTCATTGCCACTTGAATAATTTCGAATATAATCACTCATGAAAACTCAGAATTAATGATACGCGTTTCTCTTAAAAATGAAACCCATTTAAAAGAAACTGGTGCTGAAAACAGCATAAAATAAGGAACTCATGATACGCAGAAAACGAAACGCTCAAGGCACAAAAAAAAGAAATATAACCCAAAAAATAGGATTCAAAAAAAGTTTGAAGTTTCGTAGCTCCATTGGTCTCAACTTAGGAAAATGAAAAGAAACTTTCAGCCTGACTTTTGATTTTAAAGTGAGTTCTAAAATTTTTAGTAAGAAAAATAGCGCACATTAAAGAAATGCAAAATTAGGAAACAGAAACTCATTCATAACTTTAATTGAGTTAAAATATCATCATTGAAAACAACCGAATATATTAGTTACAACATAATACATAATTACCGATTACAATACATTCCACTAATCTAGATCAGAAGCCTCAATTCTGGGCTCGCTCATTTTAACTCGCTTCGAGTCCTGGTTCGAATCCAGGTCGGGTTCTTCTTGATTGTCTTCACTGGCCGACAAATATTCTTCATTGTCTAGCTTCACATCACCCTCGCTCATGTTATCAAATAGCGAGTCCAATAAACCCATTAATCCCCCGCTTCCCGTCTTTTTGGGCACTGCGAGTCCAAAATAATTCGCGCCAATTTTTTCCAAACACGGCGCAAAACTTTTATCCCTTTTTAACGACTTTTCGTAAGTTGATGTCAGACGCAAATAATTGTCAATTTTACCTTCTGGAATGTGTATCAGCAGAAAATAGCAAAAATTCAGCAAAGGATAATCAAAAGGCGCCAACTTTGTGACAATTTTTGGGTGGCATTGAATATAAACCTCCAGAAATGTTTTCGCATATTCAACTTCTACGATGACTAAATACTGCAACACTGCTTGTGTAGCAAAAAGGGCAACTTCGGATGCTAAACCCGCGTGTGATAATTTTATACAAAACAACGCACATTTTTTGGGGTCATTTGAAAAAATGTAATGATATCTAGCTTTCTGAAGTTGAAACTCCTCTTCGTATAATTTAGCCAAATGATAGTGCAAATTTGGGTTTCCGCGGGTCATTTTAGGCGACTTCGATTTTTTAATTGCCGAGTTTATAACAGCAAGTCGTTCGTCTTCATGTGACGATAGGCGACTAAGGGTAGCTTTAAACTCCATAACCCTCTCATTATTGCTGAACTGCCCCGACTTTTCTAGCAAATTAACATACTGATTCAATAAGTCGAAAGTACTATGGTATATTTTATGGTCAATGAAAACATGGGTACTGGAAGTTATCAAATCGAGAGCTTCGTCGTAGTTTTCAGAATTGGTGTACCGAAACAACAGGGTATTACATAGCTGATGAGCTTCGTAGAAATTTCCTGATTCAATGTGAGTGTTAAATTTCGTCTTTAATCTCTGCGCAGCGCCTTTTGCAGTAGGAGGCATCTTTTTTTTATCTGAAATGAACGATCTTTAAAAATGATTAACATTCTCAGCAAATTTAGCCGCTTTTATTGTTAAAATTTCATTTTATTCAAATTATGGTTTAGCACAGCTAAACAAAAATTCATTTTTAAATTCGATACGTTACTAGCTTTTGTATAAGCGATTTTTAAAATTGAATGAATCTTAAACATAAATTTATCAACGCATTCAGGATTTCTCTGCAACAAAGGCCCCCCGCCTGGCCCAAAACAAAAACTATCATCAATGTTGTCAGAATAGTTTGCTTGAAAATATATCGTGCCATGTCTTTTCTAATTAGACTTTGCTGTGGCGTCTATCGATGTTTGCCAAAAAAGACAAGCAGCCTGGCGAAATTGATTTTCCTGACCTTTTTAGTTTGCAACCTAGGGTAAGTGAATAATAACCCAGTTATTTTGAAGAAACTAGATCGAAAGTCGTCATAATTTTAAAATTTGCGATTCGACCAATTCTTTAAATTTGAAACTAACGGGCTAGCCGATTGCTGCGCAAGTAGCATACTGTTCTAATCACATTGAAACAAGAAAAATTACGAAAAAAAGTATTATTTTTTCGAAATGTTTACTGTTTGAGGGGACGGGAGTCGCGCGCTATTAAGAAATTTGCTAACATCTGCTTGAGGGTAAATAACAATTATTCGAAAAATTAGACCGAAAGTCAAAAATAGTCGAACCAATTTTCAGACCAATTTTGGTCTGAATAGGCAAAAATTCAGACCCAGTTTTCACTCAGATATAGTTTTTTTAAATCCGAATCACAAACAATAGGGCTTTGATATGATACCACAGTTGATCCCTTTCAAGCTTTGTAAGACAGACAAAATTGGTTAAAAACATACCCTCAGTCATAGTTCGTGATTGGAACAATCAAATCAGATAATTCTAGACAGCTATTTTAAAAGTAAATAACCGCTTTAATAAATAGGGTGAAACCGCAGTGATTATATTTGTCCTTTTCCTTTCAGATAATCGGTCGTAAACATTTCAGAATTCTGGTGGTTCAGCGGTTCAAAGACGGAAAAAATGCGACACATAGCAAGCATTTTGACCAGATGTTACGCCAACGGCATCCTTCGCCAAAAAAAATAGTCTTCGTCAAAACCCACAAAACTGCCTCAACCACCATTCAGTCAATTCTGTGCAGACACGCTTTGTACAACAGCCTTAGAGTTGCAGTACCCAAAAATGGACGTAACTTTTTCTCCTATCTCGAAAAACCTTTTCTCGCATCGCAAACTAGAACAAATGATCCTGATGTTATTTTATTTCACATGAATTTTCTCAAAGACGAGGAACTGATTCCAAAAACAAAGAAGTCGATTTACATAACTATACTTCGAGATATTCCCGAATCTTTTGAATCTCGTGTCGTGTATTACAAGTTCAAAGGTAAACGTTTTAAATTAAGACTGTCCAAATGAATTTGGCTATCATCTGCATACAAATTATAACTAAAATGGATATGTGGAAAACGGGATTTCTTATCAGAAAAATCAAAATTTAGAAACAAGGATAGCCTGTTACCGTGCAAGTGGCACAGAATTTTCCGACCATAGTCTTTAGAAAACTACGGTTTAGAAAGTTTTTTTTCTAAATTAGGGTAGTTTTTGGTTCCCAAAATGAAGATAAAAAAAACTCCAAAAACTAGTTTTACTTGATTAAAAATAAGTTTTAAGGTCTTAAATTAGGCTTAAGTCAGCTGTTGTAAGCCTGCTCGCTTCGAATCACGACTGAGAGGGTTTTAATATGATGTTATCACTCGAACCAGTCCGATGATTATTTGTGGTACCTCCGTGGAAAACAAAAAACTAAAACACCTGAATACAAAGTCCCTCCTGAATACAAAAAATTGCTCATAATTTTGTAGTATCATTTAAGGAGTTATACAAACAACTCATACAAGGACCATTACATCTAAGGAAAAACAAAAAAAAAACAAATACTTCAAAACCACGAAGTTAAATTTTCTTTAAAATGGATAGTCCTAAGTTAACTCGCACGTTGAAAGATCGAAAAAATATTCTGCCTGAAGAAACTGATCCGAAAAAATTGGTGTCGAAAGTTATGAACAGTTATGATTCGATTCTCTCTAAGATTATTGGCAACGGGACTTATATGCAGCAGCTGCGGATAATCTTGGGCAACTGGTACTTCAGCCAATTCTACCAAAAATCAAAGGTTAGTTTTCATCCATTATAAAAAAATCAAATGCCAAAACAAATATTATTACAGCTACCGACGCTGTTTACAGCTACCCATTAAAGAAAAAAATATATGCCCCTAAACTCTTAGAATTTTTACAACAATTTATGATTGGTCAATTCGAAGTCAATTATTACACAGAGGCCAATCAGAGAATAGGAAAATGCCAGATACGAAAATGTTGCAAAACCATTTTTCAAAAATAAACAAGCAAAACTCATAAAACCAACGGACGTTTTAAACATGCCCGCTAAGCAGAAGACACAATGAAACTACTTGTAAATAGCACACTGCTGGAAAAAAACGAATTCAGACATTTTTTCAGATAAGACACAAGAACCAAACCAAATAAGACTAAACAAACAAAACACTTCACCTGAAAAAAATCAAGAAGTTTCTAAAAACATCAAACTATTGAAATTGATAAATTTCAAAAACAATTACAAATCAATTCAAAATCTTTTATTTTTCTTGTTCTAACAAAAAATTGCTCTAAAACTAACGAAGTATTCATGAAAACGAAGTATTAAAAACAAACTAGTCAAACAAAGAAGTTAAAAAAAAACAAGAAAACGACAATGGCTTAGAACAAACAAAACAAGGGAATTGAACTAATATTGATATAAAATTTAAGAAATGCGCGTCATTAAACCATTTAAAGAAACATTGAGTCCAAAAACGTCTCAATATTATCTGGACTTGAAAAAAAAAACAGAAAATTTTTTAACAAAATGACAACAAAAAAACGTTAAAAAGGAATAAAACGTTGTTTCCTTACTGTTTTAACGCATTGAAACTAAGTAAGACTAAGAAATAAAGGTGTATCGGGAAAATTAGCAGACAACAACTCAAATTGACACAGTAAAACAGCAAAATCGTCTAGCAATTTTCAACAAAATTACCGAAAATTAGAGTTGATATAATTCTAGGACTTCAGGCTTGCTTTGTCTTTATTTTCCAAATAAAATGCCTAGAAAAATAATGGGTTAAAATTTAATAAAAACAAAATTTCAGAAATCAAATATCAAAAAACTCATTTACTATGAAGCAAGTTGAAACACATGTAATATTTTTACGTGCGTGACCAAAGTTATTTACGGAAAAAGTCTAGTTCCCGATTGCAATAGCTTGCTTATCGCAAGGGTAATGAGCCGTCTTGAACGATAAATAGTACGTGCGTTTTTTGAGCTGTAGACAAGGGTCTTTTTACCATTTAATTTCAGGCATTTATATTCTTTTTTTAATATCAAGAAAACTATTAGATCTAAAAACTTTCTGATTTCAAATTTTTAAGTTTTCTTCCAGGATCCTTACAAGGCATTGTCAGTAAGCAGCGAAGATATCAAACAAACGATTAATTTCATGGACGAAACATTCAATCTAGTTATGATCACAGAGCTCTTTGACGAAAGTCTCATTCTGCTGAAAGATCTCATGGGAATATCAACTGAACAAATCACTTACATTTCATTGTACGAAAGATTTCGTCAGCAGAGTTATGACAACAGCTTTGAGCAGTCGACCGAAAGCGAAATTAGACGAAGACTTCATGCCGACAACGCAATTTACCAACACTTCAAACATGTTTTTGAGCAAAAAATTCAAGAGTTTGGCTCGGAGCGAATGCAAGCTGAGCTGGAAGAGCTGAAGGAAAAACAAGCCGAGCTTCACACTGAATGTGTTGAGAAAGAAATTATAGCTCGTCAGAGCAATGAACATATTTTTGTTCCAAGAAAAGTCGCAATGATGGCGTGGAAGATCAAAAAAGGCGCCCCTGGATTTTGTAAATACTACATATATTCTGAAAAGCAGTGGCTCAATAAATTCAAATAAAACTGTTTCAACATTTCCTAGTCTTTTGTTTCAGACAATTTAAAAAAAAAAACAAATTTTCTGTCGACTTCTAAATTTTCAAAGAAAGCGATCTCCAAAAAAGAAATATGGGGCTTCGTCGCACCATTTGCGATATAACATAACAAGGAAAAATTTTGGAAAATTTTTGAAAAAGTAACTTGAAGTGAATGTAATCAAATAATTTTAAGTGAATGTAATCCAACTTCCTGTATATTTTCAAGAAATTGTGATTTATTCATAAACTACCTCTCTATTCATTACCTCGAAGGGTAATATTTTCAGAAATGAGAGATAGGCAGTACTAAAAGAATTGTGTGTACGCGTTTTAACACAGATCAAATAGAAAAGAGACATTAAAATAAACTTAATTGTTATCGTTTTCGTGTAGTTGGAAAAAGCTAAAACTCTTAAAACACAAAAAATTAACATGTCCAATATCCAATCAAGACTATAAAACAGAGTACGAAAAAAAACTATTAAGTAAACTTCTTGTTCATAGCTTTCATAAAATGCGATACCTCCAAATTTCAAGATATTCAGGTCAGATTTTGAGTACTACAATTTTGTATGTAAGCATTTATCTAATACACAGACAACGTTCAGAAACAAGTTCGAAAAAATCATAATAATTAAATTTCATGTTTCTAAATTATTTTTGAAACATGGCATATCTTCAAATTACGAAAATTTGAAGGGTCATGTCTTTGGGCATGATAGGTGGTAATGCAATTTTTGCTTTTGAGTGCTTAACTACACGACACAAAAATCACATAAATTTGAAAACAACGAGGATTTGATACGACTCGATTTTAAGTTAGCTGGGCAGTACGACAATTGTTGTCCGTCATCTTTTATCTCAAAAAACGCACAGTTATGAACTTGAAAAAAAAACAGTTAGATAGATACTAGATAGATAGATAAATAGTGAGATATCAAAGTTCTATTTTTGGTTTTTTCAAACTTAAAAAAATCTACAGCTAAATGTTTTCTGTGAAAATGATTTAGGCAAGACAAGCTCGAATTACCAAAATTTTTTAAATATTTATATAAGTAAATTAACTCTTTTCCAGTATTTTCAAAAAGCGATATCTCCAAAACTAAAATCATTCAGCATGCCAAATTTTCGACAGTACAGGCAGTGCAACAATGATTTCCTATCGGCGCTGTAACATAGGGATCAAAAGTTACAACGAAAAAACTTTATTAGAAAATTTCGTTCTCAAATAATATTTAAGAAAACTGCGAAATTTCCAAAAAAAAATGAGCCATCAAGTTTTCAGGTTAGAAAATCATTTCTACAATTTCTGTCTGTCAGGATTATTATTTTGGACCCAAATTATTCAGAAATAAAGGAGAAAAAAATTCTCAGCAAATTTCCTGTTTCTTATTTTTTTTTCTAAAATTATCGAGAAATTGCGATATTAAAAAAATTTCAGATACCAAAGTTTCGGGAAAAAGGAGCTACTATAAAGATTATCTGTCTCTGTGTTACCACAAGTGTTAATAATTCCATGGACTAAAAAAATTCCTTACTTTCTCGGCTATTTTTTAAGATAGCTATACTATCCCCAAAACTACAAGGATAAAAGAGGTGAAGTTTTTCGGCCAGTTACGCAGTGCTGCAACTTTTTGTTAGCATAAATATCAGCGGCTAAAAACGACTTTTCGCATTAAATTCAAAACTAGTACGATTACAATTTGTGCATTCTGGTTTATATGCAAAAAAAACCTCGATATCTCCAAAATTTCACCGAAATGTATTTGGTGTTTTGTTTAAAACAAATTCTGGCTTTTAGATACACTAGAAAAAAGTACAAAAAATTCAATATGACAAAGGTAAGAAAATTTTATATTTTATTTTTCAATTAAGATAATTTCCCAATTTTCCCAAGTTTAATAGATATTTCCCCGTGAATTAAATACAATATTTGTCTGTCACCATGTAATTAAGCCAGTCAGAACGATCATAAAATATATAGTTGTAAATACAAGAAAAGTTTAGCTTCTTGATTTTTCTAATTCAAAATTATGCGATATCTGCGAAACTGAAAGCGTTTTAGAAAATAGACTTTCAGCCAGGATAGGCTGTATTACAATTATTGTCTGTCAGGATGTTATCCAGGACCAAACATAATAAGAAACACAATTTGAAAAAAAAACAGCATGTTACATTAAGACTCGACTTACAAAAAAATATATATAAGTTAGTTCACTCTCCATTTCCTATTTTTTAAAACCGCGACAAAATTTGACGAAAAAAAAATGAAATATTATTCTTTCTAAAAATCCGTGATGTGGCAACAAAGTCGACAATCTTTCAACAGACACACTGAGCCGAAAATAATATAAAAAAGATCTACGAAGTTTTAAGTCCCCCTGAAACTACATTGAACAACACTTGCAAGTACACTGAAAGTTTCTGATAGCACACGCAAAATCCGTGATGTGGAAACTAAGTCGACAAAACTGGAGCAGAAAAACAAAAGCACGACAAAGCAAGTAAGATAGGATCAATTGAGCTATCTCTGGCTATCTCCCTCCCACGCGAGAATGGGGGGGGGATAGAGATTGCTCAATTGATCCTATCTTACTTGCTTTGTCGTACTTTTGTTTGTCTGCTCCAGTTTTGTCGACTTAGTTTCCACATCACGGATTTTGCTTGTGCTGTCAGAAACTTTAGGTACTTGAGACATGTTTACAACGACTTCAAAGTTGTTTGAATCATATGGAATCATAAAACAGATTCTTCAACGTTAGTGAAACGCCAAAAATTACAATATCAAAGCTCAAATATTACATTCAGAGTGAAAAAAGGATCAAAACTAAGGCGACTTTAGTTGCATAAAGCGCCTTTTTATGTCCTAAATGGGAAAAAAAAACATTTATAATGTGCTGCGGAGAACAGTTTTTGATATTCAGATACGAGGCTAGAGCACCAATCCTCGTCAGTCGCTTTGCTGGATGAGGCAATGGTCACCCAAACAAAAAAATGCAAAAAAGTGAAATAAATTTTGATTTTTTTCTTTTTCAAAATTTTACTCGATACTCATATAAAATAACTTCAGTCGGTCAATTGATTGCGTGCTAGAAATATTAACCATCTACTTGCGTTTGCTGACGTCTTTTTGCAGCGTTTTACCGGTTTTGCTCGGGGGGGGGGGGGGGGAGAGCTCAATTGGTCATTACGGGGGGTGGGGGATTGCTCAATTGATCCGTAAGATTTGAAAAAAATGGTTACAAGAAAAAAGGTCAAGTTCCCGATAACAAAACACTTGCTTTCGTAAAGTGTTATAACTAAAGGCTGGTATGATGTTGGACGCACAAACAATACTAGTTTAATATCAACTGATTAATAATAGCGCTCAATTGTAGGAGCAGAGCTTAGCTCTAATGGCTTAGACAGGAGCTTAAATATATACAGTAAGCTCAGTGCTTAACCATGTAAAATAGGATTACACATGGCACGACAAGTTTACTTTCAAATAGCTGTTTGATTAAAAAGACTTAAATGATTTTCAATCCTCGTCAATTCTTTATTGACCCTAGTTCCATCAAAATTAAATCAAGGGCGTTTCAGCTAATAGAAGCTTCGCAGAACTGAGTTTCGGCAACTGAAATAAGAATTGGAAAAAAAAAACAATTTCTGTACCAGAACTCAGTTTTGCTCCTTTTTTGCATTTTTATCATTAGTATTAAAAAAGGGCCATGGAAGCAACATACTAATTGCCCACAAACTTTTATACCACAAACGACATGAATTGTTTTTAAGAACCATAATCAACTATGACTAAGAACCACAGTCCTTTAAGATGACTAAGCGGATAAAAAAAGGACGAAACCATTCAGGCAGAATAAAGTTACAAAAAAAACTTGCAATTACAATAAAAATTCCTTAAACCTCAAGAAAAGGCCTAAGGGTGCATAGGCAGCCGTGTAACATCTAGACGAAGTAATAATTAATCTGAAAGTATTTTATAAAGTAAGTTCAATTTCTGGCAGACAGGAAAAAAGTCCAGTTCACGATAACAAGACACTTGCTCTCACTAGTTTAAACAAGATAGTATGGGCTACCAGTATTAAAAAAATTCACGGGCTGGATTACTATCTGATCAAAAGTCGTATAATTTAATTAACATAATACAACTTCTAAAATACCCAAGTGCGTAATCATACAAAAGCTATGAATTCTTACAAAATTAGCGCTCGGAAAATTATATTGAGAAAAAAAAACAGCTTGGAAAACTGGTTCAAAGATAAGATAGAAAAAAAAATAGGCCGTGCTTGAAAAGAAGCACAGAATGTTCCGACCAAGCTTATTTTTGCAATAATATTAATGACCTAGAAAACCACTCAAAAAATTTTCTTGATATTTATCCCCCATTTTTTCGGTTGTTTTCATTTAGAAATTGAAAAATCATTTCAGCCGATCACTAGATTCGAGGAATAAAATTATTGAAAACTCAGTCGAACAATTAGTCTAAAAACGGAAAAAGTTAAACATGTTTATTTGACGACGAGAGAAAATTGCTCCGAATGCGAAAAACCACTATAAGGGCTTCAAAAAAACCTGGGCTAATTAAAAAAAGGCTTCAATATGACACCACACTTGACCCCATACGAGGTTTCGTTGAGGTAGTCAAAATGTGTTGAAAAAAAAACTAAGTTTCTTTCTTTTTCTTGAAGTGGTCGGAACGAAATTATCAAATTTTCAAAAATAATCAATCTTACTGTGCAAGATAAATTGTTTCATTAACACTAGCATCAACAGAATATTCAGTAGACCCATTTTCAAGCTGTTTCTCAATAGATGATTGCGATTGACTGTCACTGCTGTTGACAACAACCTTGTCAGTAGGTTTAGCTTCATCTTTTTGTGAAAACTTGGTTTTGGACACTATTTCCTCAGCTGTGGCTTCGTCTAACTTGTGTTGTCTCATATAGTGCCTTCTTAAATTACACCTCTGTCTTGAAGACTGAGAGCATAACGTACAGTGAACATAGCGGTCACCGTGTGAATTTCTAATATGTCCTCTAACATAAGCAATACTATGCGATTGATAGGGACATTTATCACATTTAAATCGACCTTTAGATAGATCCTTGCAGCCACCATAGGATCTTGACTTTTTTTCGCTTTTTCTAAGAGGTCGGCGTGAATTATTGATTTCTTTCACGGAGATAAGTGTAGGTTTAATGTCTGAAAAATTGTCGTCTTGGGAATGATTTGGGATTACATTCAATGTGGAGTTCTCTTCGCCAAATTTCCCTTCATCCACGAGGAATTCATGCCTCTCGCTTAAATATCTTTCCTCCTCAAATTTGTACATGTTTATAGCTTCAAAACTATTTATCGATAGAAAAGATTCAATCACTTGGTCAATTTGTATTGAAGAATCGGATCGGTCTAAATCATTATTTAGGCCTTTTGGTAAATGATTCCCATCGAACGCCGAAGACTCAATTTCATTTGGTTCAAACTTAATTTCATCATCTGTGACCGTTTGAGATAAATCATCAGTTACACAGTCAGATTTAGAAGCTAGTGTTGATAATTTAAGAGATATATCTCCCAGAGATGATTGGCTATTGGAATCTACGATAGAAAACGAGTTCTCCCATTCACTTGGCTGCGCAATTGATTCTAATTGTTGCGCTTTGATGTAATCTATTAGCAGATTACAAATTACAGAGCTGTCAATTTTGACTGAGAAAGACAATTGTGGAGAGCCAGATAACATTTCTATCTGCAAGATACAAGTGTTAATCTTGATTGAGGGACGTTTTTCATGTATCGGAAGATCAAATTTAGTTTGATCCATTGGTTCACTAGAGTAACATATGCATATGATTTATCCCGACGGCCAGACAGACCAGGCTGGTCACTATTTTCAAAAAAATGGACCTTCAAGAAACGATAAAATTCAACGGTATTTTTGACCAACTTTCTGCACAGCAGACGAATCTTTTAAAAAAAAAGCGTTTTTAGGCACTTTTTGAAACATTTGACCAGAAAAATTGCGTTTTTTCGGCGCGCTCCACCCCCCCCCCCCCCCACAATTTAGAAAAGGAGTCTTTAGAAAAACTTTAGGGGTAGTCTGCCAAAAATGGATATCTCAAAATAGTACAAAGGGGGAACCTTTGGGTCGGCAGGGGTTCTAATCCCTGAGGGGTCTCTAGAAAAAAGTCAGTCCCTTCATCACATTATCCAGTCAAAATCCTAGGATTTTTCTAGATATGGAAGAATAAAGTATAATGTGGATAGAAGTAAAAGAGTCAGATGGTTCGGAATCAAACCAACAGGATTGAATGCTCGCTCGCTTTATTCGATCGAAATAAGACTAAAAATCTAAAATTTCAAACCGGTTTTTCTCGACACTGGAAAAACTTTTTTGAAGTGGCTCGAATCACAACTGTAAGAACTGTAATATGAAACATCACACATCTCAGTCCGATCAATATTTGTGTAACAAAACGAATTGGAACGAAGTCAATTAAAATATAACTGCGCATTTTGAAGTCGGATTTCTGTTTTTCACCGTAAAAACTGTATTCAAAAAAAGTTAATTGACCTAAAACGCTAGTTTTGACTGTTTGAATTGCTCAAGGTCACCCATTTTGCCAACAGTTTGGTATAAACTATACTTTGCAAGACGCTGTACAAGGAAAGACCAACCTCTCGGTAAAATAAATCGGTTGAAAATAAAACGGTTGAAATAAAACTTTTGAAAAAACCGCAAAATCTTACAAACAAACGACTTTAAAGAAAACTAGCGTGTAACGCACCTCCGGTGCTTCGAATTTTTTCGACAACTCATGAAAATCCGCATATATTGAAGCCAAGATCTGCAACCTTTTAAAGTACTCTGCAACTTTAATTCCAATTTTGGAAAACCATAAAAGCGTCACCTCGAAAACTTAATGGGCCTGTGGAAAAAATTGGAGACCAGATTTGCAACTACTGAGAGTCCCTGAGAGCACCCTACTATAGAGTTGGGAATTTAAACTTTCGTGAGTTTTGTTTAAATTTAAGTTTCCCGAAAAAAAATGAAAAAATCATGATAAAAGTCACACCTCGGAAACTAAAAGGATTTGAGCATTCATAATTAGAGGCATGATTTGCAACGCCTGGAAGTACGCTGATAATAAGGTTGTCTCTCCATCAAATTAGTAGTTTCAAATTTTGTGAAATTTTTTGCAGGGAAGTTCTTTGAGAAATCAAAAATATGTGACATCTCGTAAAAATCAAAAATATGTCACAAACTTGAAGCATTTGAGCAGTTGCACTTTGCAAAATTTCTAACTCCTGAGAGTACCCTGACAGCACTCAACTACAGGGTTGGGACTTTCAAATTTTGAAGAAAATAATTAATTTGTTTTCTGAAAATCACAAAAAACGTCATATCACGAAAACTACAAGGATTTGAGGAGTCATATTTGAAGGCATGATTGGCAACCCCTGGGAGTACCCTGAAAGCATCCAACTACAGGGTAAGAAATTTTAAATTTGGAAAAATTAATTTAATTTATTTGAAAAAATCACAAAAACATAATATCTCGAAAGCTACAAGGATTTGAGCGGTCATAATTAGAGATAAGGCTCGCAACCCCTAAGAGTACTCTGATAGCCCCCAAATACTGGGTTGGGAATTATAAATTTTGAAGAAAAAAATTTCGTTTAATTTTCGTAAAATTTTTTTTGAAAAAATCACAAAAAACCTTATATCTCAAAAATTGCAAGGATTTGAGCATTCATATTTGGAGGCAAGATTCGCAAACTCTGAAAGTACTCTGACAGCACCCTACTACAGGGTATAAAATTTCATATTTTGAAGAAAAAAAAAAACAATTTTTTTTTTTTGAAAATTTTTTCAAAAAAATTAGAAATGTGCCATTCTGCCAGATGACACAGCACAACCTTCCGGCGACATAAAAAAGAGTGACTAAAGGCCTTATGAACAAAAAAGTGTTGCGACGGAGGGTCAGAATGTTCTAGAATTTTTATTTTTAAAATTTCGATTGGAAGAAGAACATTTCTGAGAAATAGAAAAAAGACGGCCATTTTGAATAAAAAAGATGAAAATCAGAACCACGATAGAGATTGTGAAGAACAGTCGAGCAAGAAAATTACGAAGCCTCTTATCGTGGCAATAACACACGATAAGAACCTTAGCGACGTAGATTTGTGGAGAAGGTGTCTTCAGTGGGGGAAGAAATATACCACGGAACCCTCCCGGGACACGAATTATAAGAGATAAGAGTGTTATCTCAAGAATATTACGGGAGCGGAGGCTTGGTCCCCCAGAGACTGTCTATGTGAAGGGACTGTATAGACTGACTATATAGCTGCTATAATGTCATAGATCTTAATTAACACCGTTATTATTTAATATTTCAGAGCATGAGTAGCTAGAAAAAGGAAAGGGTCAATCCATCTCCAATGGATTTAATGTAAAACTGTCACACAAAAACATGTTAAAATAGGTTGTTCGAGCCGTGTTTTTAATGACAATCACGTAGTCTGAGGATCCGAGACTCAGCTATGTGGTTGTGTTCGCATGTAAACGAAAGCTGATCAAAAGTCGTTTGACTGATGGCCTAAAAATGGTAACTTTTTACTTTGCCCTAGACAGACCAGAAAATCAACTGGCAAGGTCGAGACGGTAAAAAACGAGTAGAATTAAGGTAACTGACGCCTGCCAGTCGTTAATAGGTACTTTTTCTACGCTCCGTCGCTGTGTGATATTTGGGCGAATGTTACAAAAAAACGTCATATATCTACTACCAAAAAATCCCCCACTCTAGAAAATAAGAACGTTCCCATACTTAGGTCTCAAAATACCCAAAATACACGAACGCCGTTAAAAACAGGGTCGGAACAATCCGTTAAGTTACTTTTTATTGGACAGTGGAACTTTGATCCATTTCAGATGGATCAACCTAAAACTCGCCTTATCTCAACATAACAATCATAAAACACACCCGAGAAAATTAAATTAGGGACTCACAAGTTGATGCACTCGAGCACAAGGAGTAATTAAATTGATAAGCAACTCGAGAATTAAATATGATAACTAGATAAGTTCAACACCAATCAGTTTTGATAACAGAAATAAGTTTTTACTCTAGAATTGGAGTTTTTTGTATGAACCATTGGGACACTCAAGCTGTCCACCTTTCCGTTGAAGGTTCACTCTGGTTCGGTTCGAATAGTTGTTCTCTCTTCTCGTGATTATTTCTCTTCCTATTTCAGGACAAGACGGCTCTACTCGTGTCTTATTTTGTATCTGGAAATTGCGAATAGCAATTTCCTGATGTTTTTCTTAAGTATTTTCCCGCAATTGTAAATTCGGTCGTTCTGATTTTTCACTTTGTGTTTTCAGTTGGTGCGAGAAAACTGAGCATGACAGGCTCCATTCGAAATTTTGAAAACTAAAACTCTACTCCAAAATCACGCATCTTCGCGTCCCTCAAGGTCAAACTTCCAGACATGACCGACTGGCACATACTCCCCGGACTCAAGATCGATGTCCTCATCGCGTGCTGTCTCTGTCAGTGAATCCCCAGAAACCCGAGTGTCACTCAAGATACAGTGCCAGTGGTCATTTACAGAAGTTTGCAGCAGACTTAAGTTTATCCACCTTCCAAAATTCACAACCATATAAAATTTTCACACTATCGCTAAACAGCAATCAAAATCTGCACACACCTGCACCTATGAATTCTCGCTTTTTAATCTGGTAATTTAAAATTTCTTTTGTCCTATTCAATCAGGAAATTGTCATGCAGCATTTTGATTTATATAATAGATATAGCATTTTAATAACAATATCTCATTTGTTAAAATTTCTTTTTCGTGAACCGAGATTTCATCCGAGTTCACCCTCGAGCCCCCTCCCTCTCAAGACTCAAGACTCTAGAATTTCCTTTTGAGCCACCGGCTCACCTCGTGTTCTTCGCCCTCGAGGTACCCGACCCAGATATATTTGACACTGTGATCTGTTTCAATAGTGCCTCTTCGTCATCGGAGCTGATCACAATCTCCTCCCAAGCCTTCAGCTGTTCATAGGATCGCATCCACTCCCTTTGCTCTTGCAATCTCTTCGCTTGATTCGGTAAGCTCTTCACCTTCGACTCCCGGTTCAAACAGAAGGAATTGTGAAGACTCAGGCTTACATTCTTCGCCAGGTCCTCCTCTAGTATCGACTCCCTCGCTCTAGTGTTGTTTCTGGATACTCTACCCACTCTTTTCCACCCCGTCGTGATCGCATTTCGATGGGTCATCAGAGGTCTCTTGAAGGCATCTGGTCCTATCTCGGCCTGGAACTGTCGATATTCTTTTTGATGTTTCCTCATAGGATCCTTCGTCACCACGTATAGCCAGGACGTTAACGTCGCGCGAAACCAAGGAAAGAATCTCAAGCGACTCCACATGTGTCTGACTTCCATTGGTATGGCGAATATCTTGCATGCGGTCTCGAAAAACTCAAGTCTCCTGCTGTAATCTATCGCGTGGATCGACTCTGCCGTTGGCGCCTTCGATTCCCGATACTTTGCTATATTTTCTTCTATCCATCTTAGAGCCAGCATTGTGCTCACCACCAAGATGGTAACTTTTTGTTGATGCTCGGGTAGTCCCAACGACCTGATTTATTCCACATCCCAGATCAGGCAGAGATTGGCGTGGTCTGGGTACCACACTGTCTGCGCCAGACAGTGGCATGGACAATCCCCGTGTGTGAGGTCGATGCTCCTAAGATTGCGTTCTCCCGAGGCTTCTAGGAGAGGCTCAAGTTCCATCATCTTCTCGTGTATCACGTCGATCTCTTCCAAGTTTGGAGCACCAACCATGAGTTTCCCGATCACGTTTTGTCTCTCGTGGTCACTTGTATTTTTGCCCTCCAAACCTAGAAGTTCTTCACCCCAGATTTCAGTCAAGTCGTCCCTTTGTTCTTTCGGTACTGTTCCTCGGATCTTCCTCAACAGCTTGTGTGAATGATGTGACATCCGAGCCAGTCTTACACATTTGGGCACTGAGAAGGCTTTGTCTATCAATACCCTCTGGCTAGACACTTCTACCATCGCCATGTGTAATGGATAGTGGCTGCCACATAGGTTGGCCATCACTGACCCCACTAGGGACTTCGCATTTAGAGGCAGACCATAGGCTTCGCTCATGGGAAATCCCATCTCCGCTTCGAGTCCAACCTTCCAACTCTTGATGTGTTTCTGGGTCACTTGCAACACTCCGGGCCATAACTCCACGCTCAACGCGGTCACCAAGTGGTGTTCTGACTCTAGCCTCTCCAGTGACTGGAGACTGCACATTCTTGAGAAGAATCCCAGAGCTGTTGCTAGGTTCACCGTGGTACTCGCGTAACATTCAGCCACTATCTGTATCTCACTCTTCTCCCTCTCGGTAATGTCTTCAAACCAGGTGACTAGGTCTTCTTTCTGGAAAGACTGTATCCTGACGCATGATCGTCCATTGCAGGTGTGCTCGCCGTTCCCACACGTCGAGTCAAGACAACTGCCCGGCTCCATTTTCTTTACCGACCCTGTTCCACTCGTCACCTCACTTGACTCTTTCACATGAGGCAAAATCAGTCTATGTACTATACTCAAGGTCGCCAAATCTTCATCCTCGGTCGGCGCTAGTCTCACTCGCTCCGTGACTTCTTCGATCAGGTTCGCATGGGGATGTGGACACCAGGAGGGCCTGAGCAATTTCCACACCACTCCCAGATTCGTGGTCAACATGCCGTTACCGTTACCCATTTTTAGTTCTACTCTTTTACTTGAGCGTGGCACACTTATTACTTCCGGTATTTTCTCGAGAATCAAACCCAGGCTAGGTCTCTCTCTCTCTCCACAGTGTCTATCTCTATTATCTTCTCTGTCCAGAACTTCAGCAGTTCCGCCACCTCGTAGTTTCTGTGGGCACCTCCAGCTTCCAAGTCCAAGAAAGGGTTGTATGCCATCCCCATCACTCTAGACACATACTGGTACTCTCCCTTTTTGCTGGGTTTCAAGTACTCTCCTGTCGAAGCCAAGTTACGGTGAACGTCGTGTTTCTCCTCAAACTTCTTGTTGTAGAATCTCCGTATCTCATCTAACTTCCTTTGATTCTCTAGAGATTGCCTAGAACCATCCTCCTTTTCTATCCCAGTACTCTGGTACACATTCAAGATGATTGTGGAGACTCTCCTTTCCAGCGTCTTGCTTCCAATTGCTCTCTGGTGACATGCTAGGATGGTACTGTCAGTCATCATCGACATTGTCCACCTCAAGAAACAGGTAGCATCTTTCCTCCTTGCCAGACTCAAGCCTGAGTTATCCCTAGCAACGTGCTGCATCAGCATTCGATATACCTCTAGATTCTTGCCTCCCAACTTCAACTTGTCGTATGAAGTCAGTGTCTCTAACTCCATCCCCAACAGGCTCCACGCGAACATCAGTTGTCCTGCGGTCCTAATAAAGGGACTCGCCATCAACGGCGATGCCGATGAGGATGTTCTCATCGCTTCTTCAAAATGAGCTTTTAACAAGTTCTGCCAAGTTCTCTTCAGTTGGCTCCCCAATTCCAATTTCTTGATATCAGCCTTCTGCTGGGTAGCCCAATTGCGTCGTTTGCGTGACACTCCACTGTCGAGCTTCTTCAGGCAGTCTTCCAATTCCTGCAATGTTTCCAGGGCCACCCACCACGGTCGGGCGGTGTTACTCGTTTTATTTTTCTCAAGAGGATCATTAGTTACTTGCTTCCCGGTAGCCTGGTGTTCGTTTGAGACCCATTCTTTAACGACGTCCACTTCCCAGGTCTGCCCGCTCGTCGAACCTCGCTTCATTTTTATCCTCTGAGGCTTGAAGTCTTCTTCCGTTGTTGAGCTGGTGGATCTCCATCTCTCTTTCTACGTCGAGCAGTTTCCTTGGCTCGTAGCTACTCTTGTAGGCTGCTGTCTTCCATCGTGCCAGAACCATGGGGGCCGTCTCTCTCAAGTTTCTCTCCGAGACCGCATCCGCTGAAGGACTGCCCAATCCCTCCACATCTCTCTTCCTCTTGCGAGACCTCACGTCTTTACTCGGGGGCGTTGTCGTTATCATCACTGATTCGGTTTCCTTGTCTCCATCCAACCCTTCCAACTCTTGCCTCCCCCATGCTCGAGCCTTAAGGATATTAGTACTTTTAATTATATTACTAGTCCCGAACTTATCCCTCCTTACATGTTCATTTATTTTATTGTCAGTGTTTTGTTTCAGAGTAGAGCTGTCTTTACATTTGTCTTCCATGGTCTTCCGTGATGCCTTCCTCAACTCGACCATCTTGCTCAGCAGCTCTCCTCTAGCTTTCTCCTCCAGACCTGTCCCCATCAGGACAGGCTCTCCGAATTTCATAACCGTGTCCCACAGCTCCTCCTTGAAATCATCCAATGTGGTCTCGTCATCCACTTCTCGATTAAAATCGCTCAAGAATCCTCGCCAAGCGTCCTCATCCAGAGTGCCTAGGAAAGCATCCCTGTTTCCCTCGAAGGTGTTCTTCTCCCTTCTTTCTGCGCTCAGGAAAATCATCCCCATGTTAGGATTCTCGCTCGTCAGTGGTAACTCTAGACTCTTGGTGTCAGAGGTGGCGTGGGGGTGTCTGCCCAATTTTCTCCACTCAGCTCCTTCAGCAGCTCTTGCGTGGTGAACTCCTCTTCCGATGGTTTTTGCTCCGGTGTGTTTCCCACTTCCATATCCTCTTCTGCCTCGCTGAGAGTCTCGTCCATGCTCTCCTCTCCCGATTCTGCTTCTCTTCTCTCAAGAATCCTCCTGAATCGATCTTCTACGGGACCGCTCCTTTTATCCCCAGGGGTGTTCACCGATAGGGGTGACAGTGTCGTCGGACCCGTTTTCTTGTACTCTGTCCGAGCCACATACAATGGGCCTGCTGCATCCAGCTCCTTCCCCTCCTGTCTCATCTCCACTTGCTCCAGTCCGTAAGGTGCCCGGTATCTCCTCGTGGCAAACATCATCTCATCTGCTTTCAATGCGATGTGTCCTTCCTCCACGATCATCCTGCCATCATCCCACACCGGCAACTTGTTCTCCAGACCTGCCCGCTCAAGTGATCTCAAGGCATCTCGCACCTCGAATCTCGGTGGCATCGAGCCTCTCATTTTCTTGGCTTGAGTTGTCCATGAATTTATTTTCGCATCGTCGGTATGAAAACAAATTGCTGCAGAGTAGCCGATGAAGAGAGGATCCCAGCCGTCGGTGAACTCCCCCTGTTGTTCTTCGGTTGCTGCTCTCGCGAACAGGGACGGGACCACCAGGGAGCTCTTCAACCCCAGGGTCATTCTCCTCACTGTTGGAAACTCTGGAATGCTTGCTGGTATGACTTCCTTCTCCAATATCGCCTCTAGCTCCCTTTTCACGAGCTCGAAGCTTTTCTTCCATGCAGGAATTCTCAAGATCTCTTGTCCATTTGCTGTCAGGGGATTCAGGTTCCAGAACTTGGGATAGGTTTCGATGGGGCCTTCGCGCTTACCTCCCATCCTGCACTGCAGTTGTCCTCGAAAACTGTATATCACCAACTCCGGATCCTTCACCTTTCCGAAGAGCACCGTGTTGCTCATCTGTGCACTTAGCACCTCCTGCTGACACCAATTGAGTGTCGTCCCATCTAGTATGCTTATGAGGCTCACGTGGGTCACTGAGTATCGATAAGCTGTCACCAGAGGATCTGGAAACGCGTATGTGACGGCCGGTCCATAGATGCAGGTTACGACCTCCTCTAGCCCCCGGATCATCCCCATGGGGTCCGATCTCATGGCCAGGCATAGGTCCGTCAACAGAGGCCATCCCCCATTCACTTTCCTCCACTCATCCCGTGTCTTCGGCCTCTTCTCTTCACCAGTCCGGTGCCGGTTTTGCATCAGTAGGTACTGCACCAGCAGCGTCTTTAGTCCGGCAGCACACTTATACGAATAGGTGTCAATACTCGAGTGTGTTCTTCCCATCGACAGGGGCTCTCCGTATTTCATTAGTCGGTGGAATGACACCAGTTCCCCATGGGTTAGAAGCACCAATGCCAAGTACCCGTCAATCCGGAGTGTGTCCACGCCCCGACTGAACATGTACGCTGGGCCCATGTTGAACAGGTACCTTGGGTAAACCAGGTACAGTGCCAAAAACAGACTGATGGGCAGGTTCAAGATTTCCTATATGAAGGCTCCAAAGATGGTCTCTTTCGCGCTGTACATGAACTCCTTTCCCCAACAGGGACTCAAGAACTCAAGAATCTCGTGATCCCTCCTCGTCCTCAGCTCACCCCTTGCTTGCTCCCTCCAGAATCCTCCAATCGTGACTTCGTTGGCTGCTGTGACGAACCTGCCCACCGTCATTTCCCTCTTCTCGGCCACTTCCAGCTGCTCCTCAACAAAATCCCAGATCTGCTTCACCAGAGGTGGAGCACCTACTCTTGTCTTCTCCGTGGCGTTCTCCAGCCTTGGTGTCAGGAAGGGCCACCTGCCTCTCTCTTGAGTCAGTCGATACACCATCGACTCCAGCTGCTTCTCCGCTGCGGCCACGTTCTTCCTTTTGTTGCTCGGCCCTCTAGATTTACTGGTGGAGCTTTTGATGGTCAACTCCATACTTCGAAACCACAGACTGGACGTCAGGTGAGTCACCACTGGATGATCATACCCTATAATCGGACTGAGCTTGAGTTGCCTAGCGAAGTTGGATATCTCTAGCAAGAGGACCTCGTCCAATACAATGAGGATGTCAGCCAACTCGTAGAAGCCCCTCAACTCGTGGGACACATCCGCCCACGCCGCCGCCAGTTCTGATCTGCGAAGTCTCAAGTTCGTTGGTTCCAGCTCCCGATTGGGAGCTGCCATCAGAATACGCCACCCATTCCATTCTGCTATCAAGATCAAGATCGCATATACAAATTGCAGAACGGGAGGCATACTCGCGTACCCGGGAGACGTTGTGAACGCTACTTTTGTCTTGGAGCCAAATCGTGAGGAGGCAACGTTCTCTTGTACTTCGTTCATGGCTGCAAATAATGTCTGGATGGCTTCCCAGATCTTCTTCGGTGCCGGTTCATCACCCTTGAGCTGCTCAAGAAACCCTGTCGCATGCAAGTGATCATTCATCCCTGCAAACAGTAGTAGCTCAGTCTCGCAAGGCATCTCCGATTTTATTGCCACCACCAGGGTTAACATCTGGTTTAACTCCGCTCCCGGCAGTGAATATATCAGAGTTTCCGGCCAAAATAACTTGGGAGACGTTCCCTCAAAATCCGATCCCGCCACAATGACCACCCTCGCAGCGGCTGGGTCTGCCCTGTCATAAACTGCCAAGGTTTTGGCCAGCTGCGTATTCCCGCAGGGTTTCCCGTATCTGGGGTCGTCGGCTAATCTCGTACCTTCATACGCGGCGTCTGGTAGTTCCATTTCTCTCGGATCCATCAGTTTATCCACCACCCTTAACTGCGCTGGAGTTGCACCCTAATCCTGGCAATGCTGGTTCGATGTTTGGGAGGCTCCACCACGAGTCCCGGACTCCCCAATGACTTGAGAGGTCTGTAGTTGATAGGTCCCATGACCGATCTTGTGGGAATCCCAGTCAGATCCGCTGTCTCCATCATTTTCGCTCTCCAGAAATGTGTCTCGTGAGCCTTCAGCCAGTCCACGCACTGGTGTCTACCCAAGTCTTCGTGCGACACCCGCTCAAGACCCAAAGCTTTCGCTAACTCTAGCCTGCATTCCATATCTTCCGAGTCCAGCTCCTTCACCTTCTCCACATATCTCGACCTACTGGTCTCCGCTGGCCTCTCCGGTTTCTTCTTCTCCGCCACCACCACCGAGGATATTACTGATCCCTGAGGAGTTGATGACGTTGCCTCCTCAGCTTCCATGGGCGCGGCGCCCGGCAGCTTGGTCCGGCTGTTCCTCGAACTGTCTCTAGAATCGGCCATCGCTCCCAAGCGACTGGACAAAGCCCTCGGGTTGAAGAAGGGTGGATTTGGGGGTGGTCTGAATGTGACTCGTGCCGTCTCTAGCAACTCTGCCTCCAATGCGCTTATGTGCCTTTGGAAGATGTCATTTAACCATTCCACCCCTCTGGGCCTATCAAAGTGAATCCCATCCGAGGACGCATCGTCAGGGAAAGCAGATAGCTCCATTTGCTCGGCCACGTTCAACAGCCCAACGGGGAGGACGCTCCTTTGGTGTATCTGCCTGATTATTTCGTTCAGGTTTCGCACCTTTGTATTCATCTCCATTGCATGTTGGTCCGCTTTCATGTTGTAAGGAATGGTGCACACTGTAAGAATGGCCGGATCCATTTGAATCTTGACGTGCAGCCTCGTCACCTTCCTTGCTTCCCCCCTAGACACGTCAATCGTCCCGACCATCAGAGTCACCGTGTATACTCTTGCCATCCCTAGTATCTCAATTGTTGCTAACATCTGCGGCGTCGCAGCTCCAGCGAAACTCAAGATCCCCGTTTGCCAATGGGACTGAATCCGGGTCAGCACCCGCAACAAGCTGTCCCCTATGATCAGGTGGCTGCGTGAGGTATTCCACCCAAGCCGCGTCATGGAAGCAATCTCTCCTGTCTCTCTGCGCCGTGCTCCAGTCCATCCGATTGTGCCGGTGGTATCTGCCTTCCGTGTTCTTCTTGTAACTTGAGATTACCACACTCCTGACAGGTTGCTCTCCCCACGTCGAAGGTAGCTCCACTCTTGCTGGACTCTCACGACTCCTTAGCTGTAGCCGCTCGTGCAACTCTTTCAGTCGTGACGAGCTACCACTCACCTGACTACTACTCGGGGTCGAACTTGGTGTATATCCAGGCAGCGCGACGTCCATCAATGGGCGTATTACTTGTGTCTCTAGACCACGCAGGGAGGACGCTGATTCAGTTGGTATCCACACCTCCAACCCTTCGTTCATATGTTCTTGAGTCGCGCGATCGAGGTTAAATCGTCCCTTCGATCTAGGAGCTTCATCCACCTCCATACGTGACTCTGGTCTTGAGCCGGTCACCACCCGCTCTTTGGACCTAGCCCCTTTCTGCATGACGAGCTCGCGTTGTCGTTGCTGGATCCTTTCAAGCTCCGACTTCAGCTGCTCACAATTCGCGGCATTCTCTCGCACTCTTTCTGCCTGTTGCTGTTCAGCTTTCAACATATCCAGTTCCCTCTGCGCCTGATCTCTCTCAAGTTTCGCCTGATCTCTCTCGAGCTTCACTTGATCCCGGTCGAGGTTCGCCTTGTTCCTCTCCCGCTGAGTCCTCTCAAGCTCTCTCTTCATGATACTAACGTCTGGATACGCTTCCCCCGTTTGCTGCGCCCGTGTCATCGATGGTGTCTTACTCATGCTCTGGCCCGTGGATCTGACTGATGGTCTGACCGGCAGTGGGAACTCCCCAGCACCATACTCAGTATTGTTACTCAAGCCAGGGTTCCTTGCCAAGTCGAACCCCCTTATTGCTCCATCCACGTTCCAGGACAGCCACGTGGTCTGCTCTTGATTGGATATTCCGTCGGTGGTGTAGCCCACCATCAAAACCGCTTCTGTCGCAGACTCCCGGCACTCGCCCTGTTCCTCCAACTGGAGGATGGCATTCAGCATCACTGCCATTCTCTCATCCACTTGAGTGTAATCCAGGTCCCTCAGACGTCTGTACAACTCATCAAGTGTGGGTTTTTTCAAAGCCGATGGCATGGACTTCCAGAATCGATCTGCCATTTCTGTAATTTCCAGATGATCTTAAGTTTTAGCAACTTGAGTTTCACCTGAGCAATTTGAGTTTTACCTGAGCAACTTGAGTTTTCTTGAGTTTACTTGAGCAACTTGAGTTTACTTGAGCAACTTGAGTTTACTTCTTGAAGCGTCGTTCAATTTGCGTTTCCTTTCTTCAATTGAATACAGTTGGGTAGTCAATTTGACTTTACCAAATCAATCTGAAAATAACACCCGATTTTTAGACTAACCGGCTGTGTTCCTAACCTAAAAACCCCCTTCACTACTATAGCTAAAAGCCTTTCCTTTTCGTCCTACTAAAATAGTTCAATTGGAAATTTTCTAAAAACATGCAGATTCATTTTATGTTTTAGCACCATCAATCATTTAAAATATTAATTGTCATGCCAATCACCTCTAAGATTCTTTACCTGTTTTGTACCCCCACACCTAACTCGAGATTCTTCTCTCATGCCCAACTCGAGACCCCCGTGTACCCGACTCAGGCGATGCTCAAGTAGTATTTCTTGTGAAGATGCACCATTATCTCAGTTTCTGTGAAGACCACGTGTAGGATAGCGTACAATTCCCTTGGGCTCAATTTCCCCCTGTTTGGGTCATACACCGGCCTTGAGACCTCCTTTATCCCTCTTTCAATCATGAAGTCGCGTAGTCTTGTTAGTGCCAACATCACGTGATCGGGATCGATCGTGTTCCTGTCATTGACCCTCGTCACTAGGAAGCACAGGTATTTGCCCGGGACTTGTGCTACTGATGGTGGAAGCGCGGCCATTCCTCCCAGTCCCGGTCTCTGTCTAAACAGAAACTCCACGTTCTGGTACTCTCTCTTGAAGTCAGCCTCCAGTCTTGATTTGAAACTCATGTCCGCGGTGATACAGATTGCGCTAGTCCTGTCTGACAGAATGAAGTCACTATCCGTTATCAGGATATTTTCTGAGTATTCGTTTGGTATTTCAAACTTCGTTTCGAAATTCCGTCCTATGGTAAGCTCGGCCTCCTCCCCTTCCAGTTCCAGTCCACACGTTTCTCTCACTTCTCTGAGTTTCTTTATCATTAAATTTTCGGTGTGGGTAAGTCCTCGATGATGCTGGGTCTGAATTCTCTGGCGGAATATCGAGCGGGCTGTCTGTTGCTGTCCAGCCGAAAAGAGGATTCTCCGTTTTCATGTACTTCCCCGCTGATATGTTAACTTGCTGTATGCTTTGTCCTTTCTCACTTCCGTTCTTGACATCGCGCATCCATTCTAATATCCTCAGGTTCGTATTCTCCCTCCTCTCTATCTCGCTCTGTTCTAAATCCGTCTCCTGTTCCGGTGTCGAGTAGTCTTCCTGTGGGTAGTGTTCATTATCATCGATGATCTGCCATTCACCATCTGCCGCCAGCTCGCCCACACTTATTAGTTCTTTGCCTAGGTCATCGGGCTGTATCTTATCGATCAGGAAATCGTCCCCATACCTGTTGTACCTCGTTCCTGTGCGTTTGCGATTGCCACTCCTTGTCCCCGCTGGTATTGACAAGTCTGGTTCAGTCCACTTCGGCACCTCACAGTGCTCCGGATCGTTCCAATCTTCTTCCAAATAAGATTCCTCTTCAGAGTCCGCGTCTATTTTTTCATTGTCATCCAAACTCAAGTTCTCATTGCCATCATTCTTATCTCTGGTGCCTTTTTCGTTCACTTCACATGCAGGTTCAACCAGTAGGTACTCTAGTCCCTCCATGTCCTTTGGTATACACCAAACCTCTGGGGATGGGACATGAGGCTTCAGGTTCTCATAATGTGCTGCTCGCCCAGTACTCAAGCGGTAGAACCGTCCTTGTTGATGTACTTCCGTTATCATGAATGGTCCTCTCCATTTCTTGAGTAGTTTCTTCGTCCCTTTCGGCGGTATAACATTCTGGAAAACCCATACATACTGGCCCACTTCATATGGCTTCGCCTGTAATATCTTTTCATCATATTTGTTGCGCTGTCTCATTTGTGCCTGCGCAGTGTTCCTCCTGCATAGCTCGTTTATTTCCTGCTGTCTCCTGAACGCTTCTTTCACGTAAGCTTGAGGTGACGTCCTCTTCCCTTCATACTCCGGGTAAAAGAACGTCAGGGGCATCGCTCTCTCTTTGCCTGTCAACATCATGAATGGACTGATTCCCGTCGTTGAGTGTTGAGTACTGTTGTATGCCCCTACGACTTGCGGCAGATATTTATCCCAGTCCGTCATGTATCTGGAGCAGTATACCCTCAGCATGTTCACCAACGTTCTATCTGTCTCTCTACCAGCCCGTTGGTCTGAGGATGGTAAGTTGTTGAGTGTGCTTGAGCAATGTGTGACCTCTTCATTAATTCCTTAGTCAAGTCCCCCACAAAGGCCTTGCCGTTGTCTGACTGAAAAGTCATTGGACAACCATGCTTTGATATCCAATGGGTTATCAAGTGGTCACAAGTCTCCTCTGCCGAAGCTGCTGGACACGGCACCGCTTCTGCCAGCTTTGTGAAGTGATCAATTATAACCAGTATCTGGTTATACCCCGACTCCGTCATACAGATCTTCTGATGGTCTATCTGCACCACTTCATTAAATTCCGAGCTTTCCACTGACTTGAGCGGGAATTTCATCTTCCTTGGGTCTTTCACTTGCAGGCATACCAGGCATGCATTCACCCACCTCTCACAGGCTTTCCTCAATCCTGGCCAATCGAACCTGTGAAGTATTCTCTGTTGCACCTTGTCTATCCCCTGGTGCCCCATTTGGTCATGCGATCTGAACAGCACCTCTGTCTGATATAATTGTGGTAATATGATGAGATTGTGCTTGTGTAGTATCTTCTCCTCGTCTTTTCTCTTGCATGCTACCACCCCGTCAGCCGTGTGATAGAGTAACTCTTTCCTCTCTTTGTAGAACTGGCTCAGGATCTTGTAGCTGTCTTCTTCAAGTTCCCTTTTCTCCTTGGACCCCATTCGGATCCATTTGGAGAGATTACTTGTCATCTTGTCATTCTTCTGGGCTCTTATCAGGTCCGACAGCCTATATCTCGCCTTGACATGTTCCTTCAGCGCCATGATCTGCCCATTCATCTCCCCAGGGTTGTGGACGTCGTCATTCAGCTTCACGCATACTATCCTCTTTACTATCTTCATGTCATCTTCTGGCACCAGATTTGTTCTCACATTTGAGTTGCATGATAGTTCCCTGAATGGTTTCCTCGAAACTGCAATTCTTGCAAGTTCTTCTCCTCCTCGTATTTCCTGCACGTCCAAGTTGAAGGTTCCTGAGGACGGATCTGTTTGTAATTCCCTGTCGCGGTGTCTAATCTTTTCTTCTGCCAATATCATGCAGAGACTATCTTGATTGTCACTGCTCGCTTCCGAGTCCTCATCCCACATTTCACAATCCCCGGACAAATTTTCTCCTTCAGTGTTTCCTTCCTCCGTGGACGTGGACCGCTCCCGGACTCTTGACCTAGTCCCAGGTATTCAGCTTCTTCCTTGAACTCCACTCTCCTTTTCCTAACTCTAGTCTGTTCAAGTAAGTCGGCTGGGATTTTTTCAACCTGTGACTGCACCACTTCCTTCCCATCAGGGTTAGTCACCTTCGAGGTACTTCCATCGTCTATTTGTGCCTCCCCCGTCTCTACCTGGTTAAGATCGTAGCCTTTTGCCTTCAGCGTCTCCCTCACGATCTTTGACTTGAGCATTATTCCTATCGGCATCCCTCGGTTCTTTTTCAAGATTGTTTCTTTCGTAGTACCTTTTGGTAATTCGGGGTGATCCTCTATTGGTTTGCCTGATTTGTCCAACAATCTTGTGAGAGGAAGACTGTCATACGTTTCCTTGTCCATGAAGGAGAAGCCATCCTTGATCTCAGGTCTATCTGCCTCCCTCTGTTCTTGTCTCTCGTAGAACTCCGTCTTCTTGCTCAAGCTGTCAGCATTTTGATGTTTGTCTCGTGTTCTATGCTCAATTATCATATCGTATCCGTCCAGGCGAACTATCCACCTCCCAATGTAACTTTGGTCCATTGAGTACGTCTTCAGCCAGCTTAGTGCCCTGTTGTCGACTCGCAACTTGAATGGCTCGCTGCCTAGGTATGCCCTATATTTCTCGACAAAGGTAACCACCGCGAACATCTCTGCTTTCGGTGCTCCGTACTTCATTTCCGTGTCACTTAGGACTTTGCTCCCGTACGCTATTGGTCTCAAGACTGTCTTCCCGTTCCACTCTTGTTCCTGGTGGAGTATTCCCGATATCGCTACAACCGACGCGTCCGTATCCAGCACGTACATCCCTTTCTTTGGCATCCCTAGTACTGGTGCCTCGCACAACTCTTTTTTTATTCTCTCGAATGACTCTTCCGCTGCGTTTTTCCACGTGAACTTCTTGCCCTTGTGTCTCATTAACTGTTGCATCGGATAAACCTTGTCTGCATAGCCTTTGACGAATTCTCTGTAGTAATTTGCAAAACCCAGGAAGCTCATCAATTGGTGTTCCGTTTTCGGCGATTTCCAAGTTAGAACTGCTTCTACTGCGTCTGGATCTGGTCTGATGCCGTGTCTGTCCACCATCCTGCCCAAGTATTTTATCGAATCCTTGAGTATCTCACACTTTGATGGTTTGCACTTCAGCCCCGACCTCTTCATACACGCAAATACTTCGTCAAGTCTCTCAATGTGGTCCTCTAGTGTGGGTGTCGCTATTACCACGTCATCCACAAAGCACATTACCAGATTGCCATACTTCTTCGTCACGCCTATCAGCGCGTGTGCCATCAGCCGCTGAAATGTGGCAGTGGCATTGCAAAGTCCAAACGGCATCCGTTTCCTTTGAAACAGACCCAACTCGCAGGCAAACCCTGTCTTGTCCCTGTCCTGCTTCCTGAGTGGTACCTGCTAAAAGGCCGAGCCTAAATCAAGAGTCGTAAAAATTTTTGCATCACCTAACTTCGAGAGACTCTCATCAATCCTAGGTATGGGATAGGCATCCTTCACCGTGTCGAAAGTCACAACAAAACCTCAACTGGTCGCCTTTCTTTTTGGCCATCACTACTCCACACGCCCACGGTGATTTGGATGGTTTTATCATGTCATACTCTAGTAGCGTTTCAATCTCCTTTCTACACGCATCCGATTTGTGTGGGGTCATGCGCCTCGCCCCCTCCCTGTGTGGTACCGCGTTTTCCTCAAGCTCTATTTCATGCTCAACGAAATTACAACACCCGATATCCGCCTTATGCCTCGAAAAAACTTCCTCGTTCCGCTCTAGTACGTCCTTGATGGCTTCGAGCTGTTCGTCCGTTAACTTGCCTCTTAAGTGTTCAATTTCCGGTAGGACCAGTTTATCACTCTGTATTTAGTCTAATGTGGGCCGTTCCGGGAAATTCGAACAGCTCGATAGTCCATCGTCTGTCTCTGACTTAAGTGACTTCACAAGACCTGATGAATCTTTTATTTTATTCAATCGTCTCAAGATACAAATTTTGTCCCTATGATTGGGACAATCAACAACTTCATTTTGTTTATGGTTTTCAGTCATTTCATATCGAGTTTTTACAGGTAAAGCATATCCCAGTTTCCTCCCCCTCTGTATCGTGATTGGCATGTCAAGGGTATTCAACAAGACACTCACGCAGAGACCGCTCTTCGTGATCGAGAAGGATCTTCCTAAAACAGCAGCACTTTGACTATTTCGATTTGGGACTATGCATACCTGCTTGTTGTCACTTAGTTCATTGTAATTTTTCATCCGTAAGCTTACGATCAACGCCTCGTTCGCCTTTAGCCTCACTCTACTACTCAAGAATACCGGTGCTTTGGTCTCATTTGCCACTATTAAATTTACCGGTTTGATTGCGTACCTCCTATCCGGGTTCTGTATCCTGAACATTGCGTTCTTCAGATCAATCGCTACATCAAAGTTCCTGATGAAGTCTCTGCCTTAAATAAATTGGTTAGACTCATCTAGGTTTTCTACCACAAGAAAGCTCATCCAAAGGTTACGTTCCCCCAGATTGAGGGCTATTATCGGCGTTCTGCCCAACGCCCGCAGGGCCCCTTTGTTTGCAGCTGACAACAGTATTCTTGAATCTATCAAATCATCTTTGTTGAAGCCCATTCGTTCCCAAGTTTCGATTGGTATGACACTCAAGACTGCTCCTGTATCAAGTAACCCACGTAACTGAGTCTTCTTACCACTTATTGCAAGCACATGTGCTGTCACATCTGCCTCTGTCCCGATGTGCATTGCATCTTCCTCAAGCATGGCGCAGTGTCCAATCGATCTCACTTTCAACTCTTCTTTTCCCACTTAGATTTGCCCAATTAGATCTTCATCACATGTTATCATTGTTTTCGTATAGATGTTGATTCCATCTATATTTAGCATCACCTAATTTGGACCATAAGCTTTTGTGTACCTGTTATCAACACGTACCGACTTGCTACCCCCTCTCGTGAGTATGCCCTCAATGCCCTAGAAGTCGTTTGTGGGCTTATACAACTCAAGTAATCTGCGTACACATCAATGTGCATTATTGTCTGGTCACTTGGTTCGCTCACGTTTCTCGTTACTTCATGGCCGCCCACAGTGATTATTGACATTATTCTTGCCCCAATCTTTGTTATGCCAAATGGCTTTCCTGTAACCATCTTTACAGTGTTGCAGTTTCCTTTTTTTGTCGACCCCTCAGCAGCTTCTGGTATTGTTTGTTAGCAACTTAATGCTTCGTTCATTTTCTGTCTTTCGATTTCTTGCTTCAGCCGTTGTTCTATTTCTTTCGCTGCCAGGTCCTGTTTCACTTTGTTGATAGCCTCCGCTGCCGCCTTCTCATAATTTATTTCTAGGGCGTTCTTTGCCGTGGCCTCTATTGCACTGTTACATTGTGTTACAGCTTTCACTGTTTTCGTCGGTAGCTCCGCACTTGGTTTTTCTAGGTTTTTCGTCTCAAATTCACCTTGTCTGTTTCTCTGGTTCTGTACCGCTGCTAGCGCCAACTTGTGTTTTGGATGACTCTGATTCTTAACCGCTTCCCAAAACAACGGACAGTCCATCCTGAAGTGCCCCTCTTGGTTGCAGAAGAAGCATCTTGCACCTATTTTGATGATCAGGCCACTATAGAACTCGTGTTCTTCCATCTGGCTCATATCTTCCTCATCGGGTGCATATCCCAAACTCTTCATGCCCTGTTTGTATGTCGTGCAATCCGCCACATAATGATCAGCTGACCCGCAGTTAGCGCATGATCTGCGTTTGTCCATGTCATCTCTGGGCTTGTACCATGACAACCTTTGTGGCTGACTCCCCCCCCCCCCCTGCGTATTCCTGTTGTCTGAGTACGAGTATTTCTTGGGTTTCATCAGCATGTATTCTCTTGACTTCTGCCTCATCTCTTCTGGAGTTGGTGCACTGTCTTTCGACAATGTATAGTATGTTGCTAACATCGTTCTCAAGTCATCACTCTTTACCCCATCAATGGACTTTGAGGCGATGCTGAAGTTCCTTCGATTGGTAGATTCCTCCGGGTCACTCCTTCTTCTCAAGCTCTCAAGATTATCTAGGAACCTGTCTATCGATTCATCGTCCCTTTGTCTTCTCTTTTCAAATCGCATCATCGCTTGATGACCCTTCATGCCTGAGCCGAATCTATTTAACAATATTTCAAAGATTTTGTCCGCTGTGTCGCGTTCCTCTTCTTTCTTCGCAACCATGCATTTCAATGCCGTGCCCTCCAGATTGCTCAGTATCGCTGTGCATGCCTGCCTCTCATCGTTCAAGTTGTCTTGTTCTAAGTGCAACCTCATGACTTCCACCCAAGTGTCAATGCATCCATCTGAATCATCTTTGAACTCTTTTGGTTTCTTGAAAGTTTTCCTGGATTTGTTGCTTCCTCTGTCACTCGAGTCGGTGTTCCTTGTGGCGAAGGCTTCTAACGTCCTGTTCATCATTTCCCAGGTGCTTGCCCATGTCATGGCATCCGGTCCCACGTTGTTGTGAGTCGTGGAGTCCCCTGGACCACTGGTTGTGTTCGCTGTTCCGCTTTTTATAATCGTCTTGCCCCCCCCGGTGCCGTAATCGCAGCATCCCGGGGTACTGGTACTGGTAACGGTGTCGACTGTCGTTTGTTCCTTTGTGGTTCCACGAAGTCAACTCTATTACCTTGTGTTCGCTCCCCAGCCGGCCTGTCTTGTGGTGTTGAGTTCCTCAAGATAGCGTCTAACTTTGTCTGTATTGCACTTGAGCTCTCAGCCTGTTCCCTACTCATCGTATCCATTCTCGTTTCCAAACTCCCCAAATGGCTATTCACTGCGTCATATCGCTGCTTCATTTCTCGCATGTCTTTTCTGATGTTCTTGTCTCGCTCTCCATCAGTCGTTTCTACTTTGTCAGACATCTGCTGAAGCTTTTCCTCCGTTGCTCTCGCTAGATGGAAATAGTTGTCCAGGTACTCATGTTTGTTATTTCTCATTTCCTTCCTTATCACATTTCTATCCTCTTCGCTGTGCTTCAGTTTCTCATCTATCTGATCTAGCTTCGCCATCAAGTCGCTTAGCTCAAGAGTAGTTGTTCCATGGTCCGTTGTTGTCCTGTAATCGGTCGCTGGTCCCGTTTTTTTCTGATCCTCGTCTTGGTCGGTCTCTGTCGTTCTCGTGGATACTGTTCCGAATGTTTTGCTTTTCTCGGCTTTAGTCTCCTCCACTGCTGCGTCTCTCGATCTCATTCCGACCATCATCGCCAATCTTTCAGTAAAAGACGTTCTCTTTTGAGACTCATCCTTCACCGTTTCTGGCGTGTCGCTTGTTGTGTCTTCCACGTTGTCTATCGGTGAGAAAACCATGGGCTTCGGATTAGGTTCTTCCGCATTGGGCATCGGAGTTGACTCTGTCGTTTTCTTTCCCACTTCATCCACACTTTGATCCGGTGTCTCTAGTTCAATCTCGATGGTGGGTTCTACTCGTTCCCCTTCCGTGCCCTCTTTTGCTCTGTTCTCCGTAGTACTCCTCGTGTTGACAATACTAACTGAAAAGTTCTTCTTTGTTACCTTCGGACCCATTGATGTTGTTTTACGTAGCGACGAATTATACTTTGTTCTCACCTCGGTAGATCTTTTTTCAGCTACCGGTCTGCTCCGCCTCATTATTTACAATTGTTCCTATTTACAGTATTACTATCTACAAAATTCTACTCTAAGGTTAAAACCTCTTTTGACAAAATTTTATAAAAAAAATTGACAATTTGCTAAAAACAACTTTTCCTAAGCTTTTGAAAATTCTATATGTTAGGATTGGATAGAGAATTTGATTTTACAATTGGTTACTTCAACCTGACTAGTATTCTTTTAGTACCCCCCTCCTTTATGCTGTTCCAAGACTTTCTCTCTACCGTCTCAAGACTATTCAGTGTTTTCCCAGTACTTCTTGTTAGTGTCCCCAGACCACTGTCCCAAGACCCTTGCCCTAAGTCTGCTGTCCCAAGACTACTGTCCCACGACTAGTGTCCCAAGACTACTGTCCCAAGACTAGTGTCCCAAGACTAATGTCCCAAGACCAACGTCCCAAGACTAGTGTCCCAAGACTAGTGTCCCAAGACTAATGTCCCAAGACCACTGTCCTAAGACCAATGGCCCAAGACCAATGTCCCAAGACCACTGTCCCAAGACCAATGTCCCAAGACCACTGTCCCAAGACCAATGTCCCAAGACCAATGTCCCAAGACCAATGTCCCAAGACCAATGTCCCAAGGCCACTGTCCCAAGACCAATGTCCCAAGGACACTGTCCCAAGACCAATGTCCCAAGACCAATGTCCCAAGACTGTTTCGTACCAAGACTGCTCTGGTCCAAGATTGTCTCAAGGCTGCACTGTCCCAAGACTGTCCCAAGACTGCTCTGTCCCGCGACTGTCCCAAGACCGTGTTGCTCCAAGACTGTCCCCAGACTGCAATGTCCCAAAACTTCTTCGGTACTGTCCCAAGACTCGTCACTGAGTGTCTGGATATCGGGTCTCTTCTTCTTCGTTGTAGGGACTATTGAACCACTGAACCTTTTACCACCACTTGAGCTCTAGTAAAAATTTTCCCAAAATCCCTATCTTAATGGTCAAAACCCAAATACTTATCCCCCTGTATTTGCCTCTATCTCTATGTTTCAGGCTATTTGAAACCTTAAATTCCCCGCAGGTATCTTGTGATCACCTGTTCGTTAAAATACCAACAACAAATTTTCACCAAAACGTAAAATTTTAAACTGGAAAAAATTTCAAAAACATATTATGAATTCTCTTGAAATTCAAGGTTGACCGATGTCAATCTTTGTCCGAAAAAATGTTTGGTACCCGATTGCCACGCGTTTTCCTCCCCCCTGCTAGCAATCTTATGGAGTATCACAAAAACTGTCTATGTCCGTTCCCCCCCCCCTACCGATCCGACCAGGGTACCTACCTTAACCTGATTTTAAATTTGGATATCCGCTTCTTATAACCAACGCGTGTAAGTATCTAATGTAACTAAATCGACGATGCCGAACAATTAGTTACTCTAACGTGTCCTCCCTTTTTACAATTTACAACCGGTAACCTCTAACTTAACCAGCCCCCCTGCTAACCTCCCCCCTCTTTAGCCCCCCTCTTAAGCCGAAAAATCCCTTAAGCGCCGGGTGCTAAACCTCTCGAGAGAAAACCGTAGACCTGTTTCCAGGCCTGCTTGTGTAAAAACTTCCTCAAAACAATGGGGCTGCGCTGATCCAATTTTACACTTATCTCCTATAATGTAATGTGGATTCTAACGATACCCGTTGCCCAACTTGAGAACACCCCTGTGCGTCCTCTTGTAGTAATCCTGTGCTGGTTGTCTCTGTTCTGCACTTGACAGCAGCACCACTTTCCCACTTGGCTGGTCACCTCTTCCAGTCAAGTTTCCAGTGGGTTCAGCTCAGTCCTTCTGAACCACTTTCCCACTCGGCTGGTCACCTCTTCCAGTCAAGTCTCCTAGTGGTCCGTTTCGATCCTTGTGAACCACTTTCCCACTCAGCTGGTCAACTCTTCCAGTCAAGTCTCCTAGTGGTCCGTTTCGATCCTTGTGAACCACTTTCCCACTCGGCTGGTCACCTCTTCCAGTCAAGTCTTCTAGTGGTCCGGCTAGGTTGCAATCTATTTGAAAACCCTTAACAACGCCCCCCACTCGGGCACCTTATTGAATTCACTGGTTTAAATTGCTAGATTGATTGAAACGATCGGTCTTATAAAACAGTATAAGTATATTATTTAATTAATATATAGGTTTGATCCAAATGATCCGGTATCAAAGTCACTGTCTTTTTGTTTTATGGTTTTTGTTCCTTTTTCTATACTTTTTTCTTGTTTTTGTCCCCCTAGTTGCCCCCCCTTACTCGGTTAGCTAGGCCTCGTTCGGAGAGCGTACCAGGAAGTTTTCTCTAGTTTCCTTAAAAAGCTATCACGGTACAACCGGAAGGTTTACACGTGCCCGCTGAGCCGTACCACCGGTACTCTAGAATGAGCATGCAGCCGGAGCTGTGTCATGTGGGTTCGACTCCGTAGTCATGATGTCGTAAAAACACCCAGGAGCGCCATAAAAACACGATGTAACAGTCGCCTACTTCGGTCACATATTAGGCTTAAGAAAAATAGGCCCTATAACTATTGGCTCAAGAGTCAGGGACACTATCTCTTGTGTTTTTCTACCTCAAGAACGGTCGGAGCCAATTCGGTTCGCTTGCGACATGAGACTAGAACCCGTTACAGCTTAAAGGCTACTACCAAAATATCCCCCACTCTAGAAAATAAGAACCTTCCCACACTTAGGTCTCAAAATACCCAAAATACACGAACGCCGTTAAAAACAGGGTCGGAACAATCCGTTATGTTACTTTTTATTGGACAGTGGAACTTTGATCCATTTCAGATGGATCAACCTAAAACTCGCCTTATCTCAACATAACAATCATAAAACACACTCGAGAAAATTAAATTAGGGACTCACATGTTGATGCACTCGAGCACAAGGAGTAATTAAATTGATAAGCAACTCGAAAATTAAATATGATAACTAGATAAGTTCAATACCAATCAGTTTTGATAACAGAAATAAGTTTTTACTCTAGAATTGGAGTTTTTTGTATGAACCATTGGGACACTCAAGCTGTCCACCTTTCCGTTGAAGGTTCACTCTGGTTCGGTTCGAATAGTTGTTCTCTCTTCTCGTGATTATCTCTCTTCCTATTTCAGGACAAGACGGCTCTACTCGTGTCTTATTTTGTATCTGGAAATTGCGAATAGCAATTTCCTGATGTTTTTCTTAAGTATTTTCCCGCAATTGTAAATTCGGTCGTTCTGATTTTTCACTTTGTGTTTTCAGTTGGTGCGAGAAAACTGAGCATGACAGGCTCCATTCGAAATTTTGAAAACTAAAACTCCACTCCAAAATCACACATCTTCGCATCCCTCAAGGTCAAACTTCCAGACATTTTATTGGAGCAGTTTAGTGGGAGGATTGGCTTTTTCAGAGGATTTACGGTCTTATTTGATGATCTGATCGAATTGGGAGAGGTCGACTTTAATTGACATGTGAAATTTCAAATTTTACATTGTAAAGATACGTGACCATTTTTAGTTTCGCGATCACAGAAAAAGCGCGAAAATCAACAGAACAACAATTTCCGCTAGTAGAGATCAGACGTACGACAGGAATTGGAGTAACGACTAATGTTGTTGTTGTAAGATCATTCCGGATTGTAAAGATTGAGTAGCTACAATCGTTGCGGTACAATTCCCGAGATTTTGGAGGGGTATTGGATTGACGATAAGACTGTTCTTTGTCCTGATTGAAGAATCCGGAGGTTCTCGGGCTCGGGAAGAGGTTTAAACTGTATTTTTAACAATTTTTAGCTTCCTGGCACGTCCTGAGTTGACTTTAACTAACAACGAATTCGTTTTCAGAGTATGACAAGAAAGGATTTGAGGAAAAGGGTTGATTCATCTCCAATGGATATGATGATTTTTATCGCTTCAGAAACTAGCTTTATTTTCCGTCGGTATGTACTTCCGGGCGAAAGTTACAATAGTCTCAAATAGGTTTAGGATTCAGGTTTGAACCTTGGTTTTACATTAGAAACACTTCCGATTCCCTAGAACTACATCTAAAAAAGACCAAAATCGAGAGTAAACAAACTTCCACCACTATACTTAAATGTCTAAAAAGCTTAAAAACACGGAAGACGTTAGAAGCAATGCTAAAATTTTACTGCTAGTTGGTTCTATAGCCCAAAATACTTTTTTTCAGTGTGGATTAGCCAAAAGATTGCCCTATCTGATCGTCATAACCTATCAACAGAGCTCGCCATTTTTTTTGCCATTCGCCGAATATCGACAAAAAAACAATACAAGCAGAGAGAGTCTGAGTTTATCACCACTTGCGATGCAAACATTTTTTTACTGTAACAGTCGTCCGCTTTTGAAGTTAAGTTTAAGGTTAAGAGGAATAGCCCCTATAACCCTTGGCTGAAGCGTCAGTGACTCTACATTTTGTGTTTTTGCACCTCATTCTGTCGGAGCCAATTCGGTTCGCTTATGACATGGGACATCAAGATCGTGTTACAGCTTACAGGCTGCTACCAAAACACCCCCACTCTAGAAAAAAAAAACAATCTCATGGCAATGCCTCTAAGTACTTAAAACACGCTTAAACCATTGAAAAAAGGTTTGAAAACTCATGTAAAAACGATTAATTTTTATTGGACAGTGGACCTTTGATTTATTTCAGATGGATCAACGTAAAACCCGACTTAGCTCAGCATAATTCTATAAGATGCACTCTAGAAAACAATTTAGTACTCACATAGTGATTAGGGCTCAGGAATTGATTAAGTAAAGTAATAAAATATCTCAAGAAAAGATGCTGATTTTTTTTTCACTCAAGAAAACTTATTATCTGGAGCATTGGGTCGCTTCACACGTCGACCTGCCCAATCAAGGTTTTCTTTTGTTCAGCGATGAAACTCTCGTAGGAATTCCCGGTTTCCTCTATCGGTAGCAAGAGAGATC